>NW_026290804.1:630000-752500 GCF_023373465.1 Oncorhynchus keta
TGTTCCCACAGACCACTACTCTATTACCACATATCTACAATACATTAAGTGTGTTCCTCAGACCACTACTCTACTACCACATATCTACAATACATTAAGTGTGTTCCCTCAGACCACTACTCTACAATACATTAAGTGTGTTCCCTCAGACCACTACTCTATTACCACATATCTACAATACATTAAGTGTGTTCCCACAGACCACTACTCTATTACCACTACTCTACAATACATTAAGTGTGTTCCCTCAGACCACTACTCTATTACCACTACTCTACAATACATTAAGTGTGTTCCTCAGGCCACTACTCTACAATACATTAAGTGTGTTCCCTCAGGCCACTACTCTACAACACATTAAGTGTGTTCCCTCAGACCACTACTCTACAATACATTAAGTGTGTTCCTCAGACCACTACTCTACAATACATTAAGTGTGTTCCCTCAGACCACTACTCTACAATACATTAAGTGTGTTCCCTCAGACCACTACTCTACAATACATTAAGTGTGTTCCTCAGACCACTAATCTACAATACATTAAGTGTGTTCCTCAGACCACTAATCTACAATACATTAAGTGTGTTCCTCAGACCACTACTCTACAATACATTAAGTGTGTTCCCTCAGACCACTACTCTATTACCACATATCTACAATACATTAAGTGTGTTCCCACAGACCACTACTCTACAATACATTAAGTGTGTTCCCTCAGACCACTACTCTACAATACATTAAGTGTGTTCCTCAGACCACTACTCTACTACCACATATCTACAATACATTAAGTGTGTTCCCTCAGACCACTACTCTACTACCACATATCTACAATACATTAAGTGTGTTCCCTCAGACCACTACTCTACAATACATTACGTGTGTTCCCTCAGACCACTACTCTACTACCACATATCTACAATACATTAAGTGTGTTCCCACAGACCACTACTCTACAATACATTAAGTGTGTTCCCTCAGACCACTACTCTATTACCACATATCTACAATACATTAAGTGTGTTCCCACAGACCACTACTCTACAATACATTAAGTGTGTTCCCTCAGACCACTACTCTACAATACATTAAGTGTGTTCCCTCAGACCACTAATCTACAATACATTAAGTGTGTTCCCTCAGACCACTACTCTACAATACATTAAGTGTGTTCCCTCAGACCACTACTCTATTACCACATATCTACAATACATTAAGTGTGTTCCCACAGACCACTACTCTACAATACATTAAGTGTGTTCCCTCAGACCACTACTCTACAATACATTAAGTGTGTTCCCTCAGACCACTACTCTATTACCACTACTCTACAATACATTAAGTGTGTTCCCTCAGGCCACTACTCTACAATACATTAAGTGTGTTCCCTCAGACCACTACTCTATTACCACTACTCTACAATACATTAAGTGTGTTCCTCAGGCCACTACTCTACAATACATTAAGTGTGTTCCCTCAGACCACTACTCTATTACCACTACTCTACAATACATTAAGTGTGTTCCCTCAGGCCACTACTCTACAATACATTAAGTGTGTTCCCACAGACCACTACTCTACAATACATTAAGTGTGTTCCCTCAGACCACTACTCTACAATACATTAAGTGTGTTCCCTCAGACCACTACTCTACAATACATTAAGTGTGTTCCCTCAGACCACTACTCTACAATACATTAAGTGTGTTCCCTCAGACCACTAATCTACAATACATTAAGTGTGTTCCTCAGACCACTACTCTACAATACATTAAGTGTGTTCCCTCAGACCACTACTCTATTACCACATATCTACAATACATTAAGTGTGTTCCCACAGACCACTACTCTACAATACATTAAGTGTGTTCCTCAGACCACTACTCTACAATACATTAAGTGTGTTCCCTCAGACCACTACTCTACTACCACATATCTACAATACATTAAGTGTGTTCCCTCAGACCACTACTCTACAATACATTAAGTGTGTTCCCTCAGACCACTACTCTATTACCACTACTCTACAATACATTAAGTGTGTTCCTCAGGCCACTACTCTACAATACATTAAGTGTGTTCCCACAGACCACTACTCTACAATACATTAAGTGTGTTCCCTCAGACCACTACTCTACAATACATTAAGTGTGTTCCTCAGACCACTACTCTACAATACATTAAGTGTGTTCCCTCAGACCACTACTCTACAATACATTAAGTGTGTTCCCACAGACCACTAATCTACAATACATTAAGTGTGTTCCTCAGACCACTACTCTACAATACATTAAGTGTGTTCCCTCAGACCACTACTCTATTACCACATATCTACAATACATTAAGTGTGTTCCCACAGACCACTACTCTACAATACATTAAGTGTGTTCCCTCAGACCACTACTCTACAATACATTAAGTGTGTTCCCTCAGACCACTACTCTACTACCACATATCTACAATACATTAAGTGTGTTCCTCAGACCACTACTCTACTACCACATATCTACAATACATTAAGTGTGTTCCCTCAGACCACTACTCTACAATACATTACGTGTGTTCCCTCAGACCACTACTCTACTACCACATATCTACAATACATTAAGTGTGTTCCCACAGACCACTACTCTACAATACATTAAGTGTGTTCCTCAGACCACTACTCTACAATACATTAAGTGTGTTCCTCAGACCACTAATCTACAATACATTAAGTGTGTTCCCTCAGACCACTACTCTACAATACATTAAGTGTGTTCCCTCAGACCACTACTCTATTAACACATATCTACAATACATTAAGTGTGTTCCCACAGACCACTACTCTACAATACATTAAGTGTGTTCCCTCAGACCACTACTCTACAATACATTAAGTGTGTTCCTCAGACCACTACTCTATTACCACTACTCTACAATACATTTAAGTGTGTTCCCTCAGACCACTACTCTACAATACATTAAGTGTGTTCCCTCAGACCACTACTCTACAATACATTAAGTGTGTTCCTCAGACCAATACTCTACAATACATTAAGTGTGTTCCCTCAGACCACTAATCTACAATACATTAAGTGTGTTCCTCAGACCACTACTCTACAATACATTAAGTGTGTTCCCTCAGACCACTACTCTATTACCACATATCTACAATACATTAAGTGTGTTCCCACAGACCACTACTCTACAATACATTAAGTGTGTTCCCTCAGACCACTACTCTACAATACATTAAGTGTGTTCCCTCAGGCCACTACTCTATTACCACTACTCTACAATACATTAAGTGTGTTCCTCAGGCCACTACTCTACAATACATTAAGTGTGTTCCTCAGACCACTACTCTATTACCACTACTCTACAATACATTAAGTGTGTTCCCTCAGGCCACTACTCTACAATACATTAAGTGTGTTCCCTCAGACCACTACTCTATTACCACTACTCTACAATACATTAAGTGTGTTCCCTCAGGCCACTACTCTACAATACATTAAGTGTGTTCCCACAGACCACTACTCTACAATACATTAAGTGTGTTCCTCAGACCACTACTCTACAATACATTAAGTGTGTTCCCTCAGACCACTACTCTACAATACATTAAGTGTGTTCCCTCAGACCACTACTCTACAATACATTAAGTGTGTTCCTCAGACCACTAATCTACAATACATTAAGTGTGTTCCCTCAGACCACTACTCTACAATACATTAAGTGTGTTCCTCAGACCACTACTCTATTACCACATATCTACAATACATTAAGTGTGTTCCCACAGACCACTACTCTACAATACATTAAGTGTGTTCCCTCAGACCACTACTCTACAATACATTAAGTGTGTTCCTCAGACCACTACTCTACTACCACATATCTACAATACATTAAGTGTGTTCCTCAGACCACTACTCTACTACCACATATCTACAATACATTAAGTGTGTTCCCTCAGACCACTACTCTACAATACATTACGTGTGTTCCCTCAGACCACTACTCTACTACCACATATCTACAATACATTAAGTGTGTTCCCACAGACCACTACTCTACAATACATTACGTGTGTTCCTCAGACCACTACTCTACAATACATTAAGTGTGTTCCCTCAGACCACTAATCTACAATACATTAAGTGTGTTCCTCAGACCACTACTCTACAATACATTAAGTGTGTTCCCTCAGACCACTACTCTACAATACATTAAGTGTGTTCCCTCAGACCACTACTCTACAATACATTAAGTGTGTTCCCTCAGACCACTAATCTACAATACATTAAGTGTGTTCCCTCAGACCACTACTCTACAATACATTAAGTGTGTTCCCTCAGACCACTACTCTATTACCACATATCTACAATACATTAAGTGTGTTCCCACAGACCACTACTCTACAATACATTAAGTGTGTTCCCTCAGACCACTACTCTACAATACATTAAGTGTGTTCCCTCAGACCACTACTCTACAATACATTAAGTGTGTTCCCTCAGACCACTACTCTATTACCACATATCTACAATACATTAAGTGTGTTCCCACAGACCACTACTCTACAATACATTAAGTGTGTTCCCTCAGACCACTACTCTACAATACATTAAGTGTGTTCCCTCAGACCACTACTCTATTACCACTACTCTACAATACATTAAGTGTGTTCCCTCAGGCCACTACTCTACAATACATTAAGTGTGTTCCCTCAGACCACTACTCTATTACCACTACTCTACAATACATTAAGTGTGTTCCCTCAGGCCACTACTCTACAATACATTAAGTGTGTTCCTCAGACCACTACTCTATTACCACTACTCTACAATACATTAAGTGTGTTCCTCAGGCCACTACTCTACAATACATTAAGTGTGTTCCCACAGACCACTACTCTACAATACATTAAGTGTGTTCCCTCAGACCACTACTCTACAATACATTAAGTGTGTTCCCTCAGACCACTACTCTACAATACATTAAGTGTGTCCCCTCAGACCACTACTCTACAATACATTAAGTGTGTTCCCTCAGACCACTAATCTACAATACATTAAGTGTGTTCCCTCAGACCACTACTCTACAATACATTAAGTGTGTTCCCTCAGACCACTACTCTATTACCACATATCTACAATACATTAAGTGTGTTCCCACAGACCACTACTCTACAATACATTAAGTGTGTTCCTCAGACCACTACTCTACAATACATTAAGTGTGTTCCCTCAGACCACTACTCTACTACCACATATCTACAATACATTAAGTGTGTTCCCTCAGACCACTACTCTACTACCACATTTCTACAATACATTAAGTGTGTTCCCTCAGACCACTACTCTACAATACATTACGTGTGTTCCCTCAGACCACTACTCTACTACCACATATCTACAATACATTAAGTGTGTTCCCACAGACCACTACTCTACAATACATTAAGTGTGTTCCCTCAGACCACTACTCTACAATACATTAAGTGTGTTCCCTCAGACCACTAATCTACAATACATTAAGTGTGTTCCTTAGACCACTACTCTACAATACATTAAGTGTGTTCCTCAGACCACTACTCTATTACCACATATCTACAATACATTAAGTGTGTTCCCACAGACCACTACTCTACAATACATTAAGTGTGTTCCCTCAGACCACTACTCTACAATACATTAAGTGTGTTCCTCAGACCACTACTCTATTACCACTACTCTACAATACATTTAAGTGTGTTCCCTCAGACCACTACTCTACAATACATTAAGTGTGTTCCCTCAGACCACTAATCTACAATACATTAAGTGTGTTCCCTCAGACCACTACTCTACAATACATTAAGTGTGTTCCCTCAGACCACTACTCTATTACCACATATCTACAATACATTAAGTGTGTTCCCACAGACCACTACTCTACAATACATTAAGTGTGTTCCCTCAGACCACTACTCTACAATACATTAAGTGTGTTCCTCAGGCCACTACTCTATTACCACTACTCTACAATACATTAAGTGTGTTCCCTCAGGCCACTACTCTACAATACATTAAGTGTGTTCCCTCAGACCACTACTCTATTACCACTACTCTACAATACATGAAGTGTGTTCCCTCAGGCCACTACTCTACAATACATTAAGTGTGTTCCCTCAGACCACTACTCTATTACCACTACTCTACAATACATTAAGTGTGTTCCTCAGGCCACTACTCTACAATACATTAAGTGTGTTCCCACAGACCACTACTCTACAATACATTAAGTGTGTTCCCTCAGACCACTACTCTACAATACATTAAGTGTGTTCCCTCAGACCACTACTCTACAATACATTAAGTGTGTTCCTCAGACCACTACTCTACAATACATTAAGTGTGTTCCCTCAGACCACTAATCTACAATACATTAAGTGTGTTCCCTCAGACCACTACTCTACAATACATTAAGTGTGTTCCCTCAGACCACTACTCTATTACCACATATCTACAATACATTAAGTGTGTTCCCACAGACCACTACTCTACAATACATTAAGTGTGTTCCCTCAGACCACTACTCTACAATACATTAAGTGTGTTCCCTCAGACCACTACTCTACTACCACATATCTACAATACATTAAGTGTGTTCCCTCAGACCACTACTCTACTACCACATATCTACAATACATTAAGTGTGTTCCCTCAGACCACTACTCTACAATACATTACGTGTGTTCCCTCAGACCACTACTCTACTACCACATATCTACAATACATTAAGTGTGTTCCCACAGACCACTACTCTACAATACATTAAGTGTGTTCCCTCAGACCACTACTCTACAATACATTAAGTGTGTTCCCTCAGACCACTAATCTACAATACATTAAGTGTGTTCCCTCAGACCACTACTCTACAATACATTAAGTGTGTTCCTCAGACCACTACTCTATTACCACATATCTACAATACATTAAGTGTGTTCCCACAGACCACTACTCTACAATACATTAAGTGTGTTCCCTCAGACCACTACTCTACAATACATTAAGTGTGTTCCCTCAGACCACTACTCTACAATACATTAAGTGTGTTCCCTCAGACCACTACTCTATTACCACATATCTACAATACATTAAGTGTGTTCCCACAGACCACTACTCTACAATACATTAAGTGTGTTCCCTCAGACCACTACTCTACAATACATTAAGTGTGTTCCTCAGACCACTACTCTATTACCACTACTCTACAATACATTAAGTGTGTTCCCTCAGGCCACTACTCTACAATACATTAAGTGTGTTCCCTCAGACCACTACTCTATTACCACTACTCTACAATACATTAAGTGTGTTCCCTCAGGCCACTACTCTACAATACATTAAGTGTGTTCCCTCAGACCACTACTCTATTACCACTACTCTACAATACATTAAGTGTGTTCCCTCAGGCCACTACTCTACAATACATTAAGTGTGTTCCCTCAGACCACTACTCTACAATACATTAAGTGTGTTCCCTCAGACCACTACTCTACAATACATTAAGTGTGTTCCCTCAGACCACTACTCTACAATACATTAAGTGTGTTCCCTCAGACCACTACTCTACAATACATTAAGTGTGTTCCCTCAGACCACTACTCTATTACCACATATCTACAATACATTAAGTGTGTTCCCACAGACCACTACTCTACAATACATTAAGTGTGTTCCCTCAGACCACTACTCTACAATACATTAAGTGTGTTCCTCAGACCACTACTCTATTACCACTACTCTACAATACATTAAGTGTGTTCCCTCAGGCCACTACTCTACAATACATTAAGTGTGTTCCCTCAGACCACTACTCTATTACCACTACTCTACAATACATTAAGTGTGTTCCCTCAGGCCACTACTCTACAATACATTAAGTGTGTTCCCTCAGACCACTACTCTATTACCACTACTCTACAATACATTAAGTGTGTTCCTCAGGCCACTACTCTACAATACATTAAGTGTGTTCCCACAGACCACTACTCTACAATACATTAAGTGTGTTCCCTCAGACCACTACTCTACAATACATTAAGTGTGTTCCTCAGACCACTACTCTACAATACATTAAGTGTGTTCCCTCAGACCACTACTCTACAATACATTAAGTGTGTTCCTCAGACCACTAATCTACAATACATTAAGTGTGTTCCCTCAGACCACTACTCTACAATACATTAAGTGTGTTCCCTCAGACCACTACTCTATTACCACATATCTACAATACATTAAGTGTGTTCCCACAGACCACTACTCTACAATACATTAAGTGTGTTCCCTCAGACCACTACTCTACAATACATTAAGTGTGTTCCCTCAGACCACTACTCTACTACCACATATCTACAATACATTAAGTGTGTTCCTCAGACCACTACTCTACAATACATTAAGTGTGTTCCCTCAGACCACTACTCTATTACCACATATCTACAATACATTAAGTGTGTTCCCACAGACCACTACTCTACAATACATTAAGTGTGTTCCCTCAGACCACTACTCTACAATACATTAAGTGTGTTCCCTCAGACCACTACTCTATTACCACTACTCTACAATACATTAAGTGTGTTCCCTCAGGCCACTACTCTACAATACATTAAGTGTGTTCCCTCAGACCACTACTCTATTACCACTACTCTACAATACATTAAGTGTGTTCCCTCAGGCCACTACTCTACAATACATTAAGTGTGTTCCCACAGACCACTACTCTACAATACATTAAGTGTGTTCCCTCAGACCACTACTCTACAATACATTAAGTGTGTTCCCTCAGACCACTACTCTACAATACATTAAGTGTGTTCCTCAGACCACTACTCTACAATACATTAAGTGTGTTCCTCAGACCACTAATCTACAATACATTAAGTGTGTTCCCTCAGACCACTACTCTACAATACATTAAGTGTGTTCCCTCAGACCACTACTCTATTACCACATATCTACAATACATTAAGTGTGTTCCCACAGACCACTACTCTACAATACATTAAGTGTGTTCCCTCAGACCACTACTCTACAATACATTAAGTGTGTTCCCTCAGACCACTACTCTACTACCACATATCTACAATACATTAAGTGTGTTCCCTCAGACCACTACTCTACTACCACATATCTACAATACATTAAGTGTGTTCCCTCAGACCACTACTCTACAATACATTACGTGTGTTCCCTCAGACCACTACTCTACTACCACATATCTACAATACATTAAGTGTGTTCCCTCAGACCACTACTCTACAATACATTAAGTGTGTTCCCTCAGACCACTAATCTACAATACATTAAGTGTGTTCCCTTAGACCACTACTCTACAATACATTAAGTGTGTTCCCTCAGACCACTACTCTATTACCACATATCTACAATACATTAAGTGTGTTCCCACAGACCACTACTCTACAATACATTAAGTGTGTTCCCTCAGACCACTACTCTACAATACATTAAGTGTGTTCCCTCAGACCACTACTCTATTACCACTACTCTACAATACATTTAAGTGTGTTCCCTCAGACCACTACTCTACAATACATTAAGTGTGTTCCCTCAGACCACTACTCTACAATACATTAAGTGTGTTCCCTCAGACCACTACTCTACAATACATTAAGTGTGTTCCCTCAGACCACTAATCTACAATACATTAAGTGTGTTCCCTCAGACCACTACTCTACAATACATTAAGTGTGTTCCCTCAGACCACTACTCTATTACCACATATCTACAATACATTAAGTGTGTTCCCACAGACCACTACTCTACAATACATTAAGTGTGTTCCCTCAGACCACTACTCTACAATACATTAAGTGTGTTCCTCAGGCCACTACTCTATTACCACTACTCTACAATACATTAAGTGTGTTCCCTCAGGCCACTACTCTACAATACATTAAGTGTGTTCCTCAGACCACTACTCTATTACCACTACTCTACAATACATGAAGTGTGTTCCTCAGGCCACTACTCTACAATACATTAAGTGTGTTCCCTCAGACCACTACTCTATTACCACTACTCTACAATACATTAAGTGTGTTCCTCAGGCCACTACTCTACAATACATTAAGTGTGTTCCCACAGACCACTACTCTACAATACATTAAGTGTGTTCCCTCAGACCACTACTCTACAATACATTAAGTGTGTTCCCTCAGACCACTACTCTACAATACATTAAGTGTGTTCCCTCAGACCACTACTCTACAATACATTAAGTGTGTTCCTCAGACCACTAATCTACAATACATTAAGTGTGTTCCCTCAGACCACTACTCTACAATACATTAAGTGTGTTCCTCAGACCACTACTCTATTACCACATATCTACAATACATTAAGTGTGTTCCCACAGACCACTACTCTACAATACATTAAGTGTGTTCCCTCAGACCACTACTCTACAATACATTAAGTGTGTTCCCTCAGACCACTACTCTACTACCACATATCTACAATACATTAAGTGTGTTCCCTCAGACCACTACTCTACTACCACATATCTACAATACATTAAGTGTGTTCCCTCAGACCACTACTCTACAATACATTACGTGTGTTCCCTCAGACCACTACTCTACTACCACATATCTACAATACATTAAGTGTGTTCCCACAGACCACTACTCTACAATACATTAAGTGTGTTCCCTCAGACCACTACTCTACAATACATTAAGTGTGTTCCCTCAGACCACTAATCTACAATACATTAAGTGTGTTCCCTCAGACCACTACTCTACAATACATTAAGTGTGTTCCCTCAGACCACTACTCTATTACCACATATCTACAATACATTAAGTGTGTTCCCACAGACCACTACTCTACAATACATTAAGTGTGTTCCCTCAGACCACTACTCTACAATACATTAAGTGTGTTCCCTCAGACCACTACTCTACAATACATTAAGTGTGTTCCTCAGACCACTACTCTATTACCACATATCTACAATACATTAAGTGTGTTCCCACAGACCACTACTCTACAATACATTAAGTGTGTTCCCTCAGACCACTACTCTACAATACATTAAGTGTGTTCCCTCAGACCACTACTCTATTACCACTACTCTACAATACATTAAGTGTGTTCCCTCAGGCCACTACTCTACAATACATTAAGTGTGTTCCTCAGACCACTACTCTATTACCACTACTCTACAATACATTAAGTGTGTTCCCTCAGGCCACTACTCTACAATACATTAAGTGTGTTCCCTCAGACCACTACTCTATTACCACTACTCTACAATACATTAAGTGTGTTCCTCAGGCCACTACTCTACAATACATTAAGTGTGTTCCCTCAGACCACTACTCTATTACCACTACTCTACAATACATTAAGTGTGTTCCCTCAGGCCACTACTCTACAATACATTAAGTGTGTTCCCACAGACCACTACTCTACAATACATTAAGTGTGTTCCCTCAGACCACTACTCTACAATACATTAAGTGTGTTCCCTCAGACCACTACTCTACAATACATTAAGTGTGTTCCCTCAGACCACTACTCTACAATACATTAAGTGTGTTCCCTCAGACCACTAATCTACAATACATTAAGTGTGTTCCCTCAGACCACTACTCTACAATACATTAAGTGTGTTCCCTCAGACCACTACTCTATTACCACATATCTACAATACATTAAGTGTGTTCCCACAGACCACTACTCTACAATACATTAAGTGTGTTCCCTCAGACCACTACTCTACAATACATTAAGTGTGTTCCCTCAGACCACTACTCTACTACCACATATCTACAATACATTAAGTGTGTTCCCTCAGACCACTACTCTACAATACATTAAGTGTGTTCCCTCAGACCACTACTCTATTACCACATATCTACAATACATTAAGTGTGTTCCCACAGACCACTACTCTACAATACATTAAGTGTGTTCCTCAGACCACTACTCTACAATACATTAAGTGTGTTCCTCAGACCACTACTCTATTACCACTACTCTACAATACATTAAGTGTGTTCCCTCAGGCCACTACTCTACAATACATTAAGTGTGTTCCCTCAGACCACTACTCTATTACCACTACTCTACAATACATTAAGTGTGTTCCCTCAGGCCACTACTCTACAATACATTAAGTGTGTTCCACAGACCACTACTCTACAATACATTAAGTGTGTTCCCTCAGACCACTACTCTACAATACATTAAGTGTGTTCCTCAGACCACTACTCTACAATACATTAAGTGTGTTCCTCAGACCACTACTCTACAATACATTAAGTGTGTTCCTCAGACCACTAATCTACAATACATTAAGTGTGTTCCCTCAGACCACTACTCTACAATACATTAAGTGTGTTCCTCAGACCACTACTCTATTACCACATATCTACAATACATTAAGTGTGTTCCCACAGACCACTACTCTACAATACATTAAGTGTGTTCCCTCAGACCACTACTCTACAATACATTAAGTGTGTTCCTCAGACCACTACTCTACTACCACATATCTACAATACATTAAGTGTGTTCCTCAGACCACTACTCTACTACCACATATCTACAATACATTAAGTGTGTTCCCTCAGACCACTACTCTACAATACATTACGTGTGTTCCTCAGACCACTACTCTACTACCACATATCTACAATACATTAAGTGTGTTCCCACAGACCACTACTCTACAATACATTAAGTGTGTTCCCTCAGACCACTACTCTACAATACATTAAGTGTGTTCCCTCAGACCACTAATCTACAATACATTAAGTGTGTTCCTCAGACCACTACTCTACAATACATTAAGTGTGTTCCCTCAGACCACTACTCTATTACCACATATCTACAATACATTAAGTGTGTTCCCACAGACCACTACTCTACAATACATTAAGTGTGTTCCCTCAGACCACTACTCTACAATACATTAAGTGTGTTCCTCAGACCACTACTCTATTACCACTACTCTACAATACATTAAGTGTGTTCCCTCAGACCACTACTCTACAATACATTAAGTGTGTTCCCTCAGACCACTACTCTACAATACATTAAGTGTGTTCCTCAGACCACTACTCTACAATACATTAAGTGTGTTCCCTCAGACCACTAATCTACAATACATTAAGTGTGTTCGCTCAGACCACTACTCTACAATACATTAAGTGTGTTCCTCAGACCACTACTCTATTACCACATATCTACAATACATTAAGTGTGTTCCCACAGACCACTACTCTACAATACATTAAGTGTGTTCCCTCAGACCACTACTCTACAATACATTAAGTGTGTTCCCTCAGACCACTACTCTATTACCACTACTCTACAATACATTAAGTGTGTTCCCTCAGGCCACTACTCTACAATACATTAAGTGTGTTCCCTCAGACCACTACTCTATTACCACTACTCTACAATACATTAAGTGTGTTCCTCAGGCCACTACTCTACAATACATTAAGTGTGTTCCCTCAGACCACTACTCTATTACCACTACTCTACAATACATTAAGTGTGTTCCCTCAGGCCACTACTCTACAATACATTAAGTGTGTTCCCACAGACCACTACTCTACAATACATTAAGTGTGTTCCCTCAGACCACTACTCTACAATACATTAAGTGTGTTCCCTCAGACCACTACTCTACAATACATTAAGTGTGTTCCCTCAGACCACTACTCTACAATACATTAAGTGTGTTCCTCAGACCACTAATCTACAATACATTAAGTGTGTTCCTCAGACCACTACTCTACAATAAATTAAGTGTGTTCCCTCAGACCACTACTCTATTACCACATATCTACAATACATTAAGTGTGTTCCCACAGACCACTACTCTACAATACATTAAGTGTGTTCCTCAGACCACTACTCTACAATACATTAAGTGTGTTCCCTCAGACCACTACTCTACTACCACATATCTACAATACATTAAGTGTGTTCCTCAGACCACTACTCTACAATACATTAAGTGTGTTCCTCAGACCACTACTCTATTACCACATATCTACAATACATTAAGTGTGTTCCCACAGACCACTACTCTACAATACATTAAGTGTGTTCCCTCAGACCACTACTCTACAATACATTAAGTGTGTTCCCTCAGACCACTACTCTATTACCACTACTCTACAATACATTAAGTGTGTTCCTCAGGCCACTACTCTACAATACATTAAGTGTGTTCCCTCAGACCACTACTCTACAATACATTAAGTGTGTTCCTCAGACCACTACTCTATTACCACATATCTACAATACATTAAGTGTGTTCCCACAGACCACTACTCTACAATACATTAAGTGTGTTCCCTCAGACCACTACTCTACAATACATTAAGTGTGTTCCTCAGACCACTACTCTACAATACATTAAGTGTGTTCCCTCAGACCACTACTCTATTACCACATATCTACAATACATTAAGTGTGTTCCCACAGACCACTACTCTACAATACATTAAGTGTGTTCCCTCAGACCACTACTCTACAATACATTAAGTGTGTTCCTCAGACCACTACTCTATTACCACTACTCTACAATACATTAAGTGTGTTCCTCAGGCCACTACTCTACAATACATTAAGTGTGTTCCTCAGACCACTACTCTATTACCACTACTCTACAATACATTAAGTGTGTTCCCTCAGGCCACTACTCTACAATACATTAAGTGTGTTCCCTCAGACCACTACTCTATTACCACTACTCTACAATACATTAAGTGTGTTCCCTCAGGCCACTACTCTACAATACATTAAGTGTGTTCCTCAGACCACTACTCTACAATACATTAAGTGTGTTCCTCAGACCACTACTACTCTACAATACATTAAGTGTGTTCCTCAGACCACTACTCTACAATACATTAAGTGTGTTCCTCAGACCACTACTCTACAATACATTAAGTGTGTTCCTCAGACCACTACTCTACAATACATTAAGTGTGTTCCCTCAGACCACTACTCTATTACCACATATCTACAATACATTAAGTGTGTTCCCACAGACCACTACTCTACAATACATTAAGTGTGTTCCCTCAGACCACTACTCTACAATACATTAAGTGTGTTCCCTCAGACCACTACTCTATTACCACTACTCTACAATACATTAAGTGTGTTCCCTCAGGCCACTACTCTACAATACATTAAGTGTGTTCCCTCAGACCACTACTCTATTACCACTACTCTACAATACATTAAGTGTGTTCCCTCAGGCCACTACTCTACAATACATTAAGTGTGTTCCCTCAGACCACTACTCTATTACCACTACTCTACAATACATTAAGTGTGTTCCCTCAGGCCACTACTCTACAATACATTAAGTGTGTTCCCACAGACCACTACTCTACAATACATTAAGTGTGTTCCTCAGACCACTACTCTACAATACATTAAGTGTGTTCCCTCAGACCACTACTCTACAATACATTAAGTGTGTTCCCTCAGACCACTACTCTACAATACATTAAGTGTGTTCCTCAGACCACTAATCTACAATACATTAAGTGTGTTCCTCAGACCACTACTCTACAATACATTAAGTGTGTTCCTCAGACCACTACTCTATTACCACATATCTACAATACATTAAGTGTGTTCCCACAGACCACTACTCTACAATACATTAAGTGTGTTCCTCAGACCACTACTCTACAATACATTAAGTGTGTTCCTCAGACCACTACTCTACTACCACATATCTACAATACATTAAGTGTGTTCCCTCAGACCACTACTCTACAATACATTAAGTGTGTTCCTCAGACCACTACTCTATTACCACATATCTACAATACATTAAGTGTGTTCCCACAGACCACTACTCTACAATACATTAAGTGTGTTCCCTCAGACCACTACTCTACAATACATTAAGTGTGTTCCCTCAGACCACTACTCTATTACCACTACTCTACAATACATTAAGTGTGTTCCTCAGGCCACTACTCTACAATACATTAAGTGTGTTCCTCAGACCACTACTCTATTACCACTACTCTACAATACATTAAGTGTGTTCCTCAGGCCACTACTCTACAATACATTAAGTGTGTTCCCTCAGACCACTACTCTACAATACATTAAGTGTGTTCCTCAGACCTACTACATATCTACAATACATTAAGTGTGTTCAGACCACCTCAGACCACTACTCTACAATACATTAAGTGTGTTCCCTCAGACCACTACTCTACAATACATTAAGTGTGTTCCTCAGACCACTATCTACAATACATTAAGTGTGTTCCCTCAGACCACTACTCTCTACAATACATTAAGTGTGTTCCCTCAGACCACTACTCTACTACCACATATCTACAATACATTAAGTGTGTTCCCACAGACCACTACTCTACAATACATTAAGTGTGTTCCCTCAGACCACTACTCTACAATACATTAAGTGTGTTCCCTCAGACCACTACTCTACTACCACATATCTACAATACATTAAGTGTGTTCCCTCAGACCACTACTCTACTACCACATATCTACAATACATTAAGTGTGTTCCTCAGACCACTACTCTACAATACATTAAGTGTGTTCCTCAGACCACTACTCTACTACCACATATCTACAATACATTAAGTGTGTTCCCACAGACCACTACCACATATCTACAATACATTAAGTGTGTTCCCTCAGACCACTACTCTACAATACATTAAGTGTGTTCCCTCAGACCACTACTCTACAATACATTAAGTGTGTTCCTCAGACCACTACTCTACAATACATTAAGTGTGTTCCTCAGACCCTACTACTCTATTACCACATATCTACAATACATTAAGTGTGTTCCTCAGACCACTACTCTACAATACATTAAGTGTGTTCCCTCAGACCACTACTCTACAATACATTAAGTGTGTTCCCTCAGACCACTACTCTCTACCACTACTCTACAATACATTAAGTGTGTTCCCTCAGACCACTACTCTACAATACATTAAGTGTGTTCCCTCAGACCACTACTCTACAATACATTAAGTGTGTTCCCTCAGACCACTACTCTACAATACATTAAGTGTGTTCCCTCAGACCACTAATCTACAATACATTAAGTGTGTTCCTCAGACCACTACTCTACAATACATTAAGTGTGTTCCCTCAGACCACTACTCTATTACCACATATCTACAATACATTAAGTGTGTTCCTCAGACCACTACTCTACAATACATTAAGTGTGTTCCCTCAGACCACTACTCTACAATACATTAAGTGTGTTCCCTCAGACCACTACTCTATTACCCACTACTCTACAATACATTAAGTGTGTTCCTCAGACCACTACTCTACAATACATTAAGTGTGTTCCCTCAGACCACTACTCTATTACCACTAGTGTGTTCTACAACCACTACTGTTCCCTCAGGCCACTACTCTACAATACATTAAGTGTGTTCCCTCAGACCACTACTCTACTACCACTACTCTACAATACATTAAGTGTGTTCCTCAGACCACTACTCTACAATACATTAAGTGTGTTCCCACAGACCACTACTCTACAATACATTAAGTGTGTTCCTCAGACCACTACTCTACAATACATTAAGTGTGTTCCCTCAGACCACTACTCTACAATACATTAAGTGTGTTCCTCAGACCACTACTCTACAATACATTAAGTGTGTTCCCTCAGACCACTAATCTACAATACATTAAGTGTGTTCCTCAGACCACTACTCTACAATACATTAAGTGTGTTCCCTCAGACCACTACTCTATTACCACATATCTACAA
The DNA here is from genome assembly GCF_023373465.1 of Oncorhynchus keta. Classification (NCBI taxonomy): domain Eukaryota; kingdom Metazoa; phylum Chordata; class Actinopteri; order Salmoniformes; family Salmonidae; genus Oncorhynchus; species Oncorhynchus keta. Next base: position 647,830 of record NW_026290804.1, read on the forward strand.
TACATTAAGTGTGTTCCCTCAGACCACTACTCTACAATACATTAAGTGTGTTCCTCAGACCACTACTCTACAATACATTAAGTGTGTTCCTCAGACCACTACTCTACTACCACATATCTACAATACATTAAGTGTGTTCCTCAGACCACTACTCTACAATACATTAAGTGTGTTCCCTCAGACCACTACTCTACTACCACATATCTACAATACATTAAGTGTGTTCCCAGACAGACCTACTACTCTACAATACATTAAGTGTGTTCCCTCAGACCACTACTCTACAATACATTAAGTGTGTTCCCTCAGACCACTACTCTACTACCACTACTCTACAATACATTAAGTGTGTTCCTCAGACCACTACTCTACTACCACATATCTACATTAAGTGTGTTCCCTCAGACCACTACTCTATTACCACACTACTCTACAATACATTAAGTGTGTTCCCTCAGACCACTACTCTACAATACATTAAGTGTGTTCCCTCAGACCACTACTCTACTACCACATATCTACAATACATTAAGTGTGTTCCCTCAGACCACTACTCTACAATACATTAAGTGTGTTCCTCAGACCACTACTCTACAATACATTAAGTGTGTTCCTCAGACCACTACAATACATTAACCACATATCTACAATACATTAAGTGTGTTCCCTCAGGACCACTAATACTAGTGTGTTCCCTCAGACCACTAATCTACTCATATCTACAATACATTAAGTGTGTTCCCTCAGACCACTACTCTACTACCACATATCTACAACACATTAAGTGTGTTCCTCAGACCACTACTCTACTACCACATATCTACAATACATTAAGTGTGTTCCCTCAGACCACTACTCTACTACCACATATCTACAACACATTAAGTGTGTTCCCTCAGACCACTACTCTACAATACATTAAGTGTGTTCCTCAGACCACTACTCTACAATACATTAAGTGTGTTCCCTCAGACCTCTACTCTACAATACATTAAGTGTGTTCCCTCAGACCTCTACTCTACAATACATTAAGTGTGTTCCCTCAGACCACTACTCTACAATACATTAAGTGTGTTCCTCAGACCACTACTCTACAATACATTAAGTGTGTTCCTCAGACCTCTACTCTACAATACATTAAGTGTGTTCCCTCAGACCACTACTCTACAATACATTAAGTGTGTTCCCTCAGACCACTACTCTACAATACATTAAGTGTGTTCCCTCAGACCACTACTCTACTACACATATCTACAATACATTAAGTGTGTTCCCTCAGACAACTACTCTACAATACATTAAGTGTGTTCCCTCAGACCACTACTCTACTACCACATCCTTCTGTGGCTCAGTTGGTAGAGCATGGCGCTTGTGATGCCAGGGTAGTGGGTTCGATTCCGGGACCACCCATACGTAGAATGTATGCACACATGACTGTAAGTCGCTTTGGAAAAGCGTCAGCTAAATGGCATATATTATTATTATTATTATATTATATTACATTAAGTGTGTTCCCTCAGACCACTACTCTACTACTACATATCTACAATACATTAAGTGTGTTCCCTCAGACAACTACTCTACAATACATTAAGTGTGTTCCCTCAGACCACTACTCTACTTCCACATATCTACAACACATTAAGTGTGTTCCCTCAGACCACTACTCTACAATACATTAAGTGTGTTCCCTCAGACCACATATCTACAATACATTTAGTGTGTTCCCTCAGACCACTACTCTACAATACATTAAGTGTGTTCCCTCAGACCACTACTCTATAATACATTAAGTGTGTTCCTCAGACCACTACTCTACAATACATTAAGTGTGTTCCCTCAGACCACTACTCTACTACCACATATCTACAATACATTAAGTGTGTTCCCTCAGACCACTACTCTACAATACATTAAGTGTGTTCCCTCAGACCACTACTCTACTACCACATATCTACAATACATTAAGTGTGTTCCTCAGACCACTACTCTACTACCACATATCTACAATACATTAAGTGTGTTCCTCAGACCACTACTCTACAATACATTAAGTGTGTTCCCTCAGACCACTCCTCTACTACCACATATCTACAATACATTAAGTGTGTTCCTCAGACCACTACTCTACAATACATTAAGTGTGTTCCCTCAGACCACTACTCTACAGTACATTAAGTGTGTTCCCTCAGACCACTACTCTACAATACATTAAGTGTGTTTCCTCAGACCACTACTCTACAATACATTAAGTGTGTTCCTCAGACCACTACTCTACAATACATTAAGTGTGTTCCTCAGACCACTACTCTACAATACATTAAGTGTGTTCCTCAGACCACTACTCTACAATACATTAAGTGTGTTCCCTCAGACCACTACTCTACTACCACATATCAACAACACATTAAGTGTGTTCCTCAGACCACTACTCTACTACCACATATCTACAATACATTAAGTGTGTTTCCTCAGACCACTACTCTACTACCACATATCTACAATACATTACGTGTGTTCCTCAGACCACTACTCTACTACCACATATCTACAATACATTAAGTGTGTTCCCTCAGACCACTACTCTACTACCACATATCTACAATACATTACGTGTGTTCCTCAGACCACTACTCTACAATACATTAAGTGTGTTCCCTCAGACCACTACTCTCTACAATACATTTAGTGTGTTCCTCAGACCACTACTCTACTACCACATATCTACAATACATTTAGTGTGTTCCTCAGACCACAACTCTACTACCACATATCTACAATACATTAAGTGTGTTCCTCAGACCACTACTCTACAATACATTAAGTGTGTTCCTCAGACCACTACTCTACAATACATTTAGTGTGTTCCCTCAGACCACTACTCTACTACCACATATCTACAATACATTAGTGTGTTCCCTCAGACCACTACTCTACAATACATTAAGTGTGTTCCTCAGACCACTACTCTACTACCACATATCAACAACACATTAAGTGTGTTCCTCAGACCACTACTGTACTACCACATATCTACAATACATTAAGTGTGTTCCTCAGACTACTACTCTACTACCACATATCTACAATACATTAAGTGTGTTCCTCAGACCACTACTCTACTACCACATATCTACAATACATTAAGTGTGTTCCCTCAGACCACTACTCTACTACCACATATCTACAACACATTAAGTGTGTTCCTCAGACCACTACTCTACTACCACATATCTACAATACATTAAGTGTGTTCCTCAGACCACTACTCTACAATACATTAAGTGTGTTCCTCAGACCATATCTACAATACATTTAGTGTGTTCCTCAGACCACTACTCTACAATACATTAAGTGTGTTCCTCAGACCACTACTCTACAATACATTAAGTGTGTTCCCTCAGACCACTACTCTACAATACATTAAGTGTGTTCCTCAGACCACTACTCTACAATACATTAAGTGTGTTCCTCAGACCACTACTCTACAATACATTAAGTGTGTTCCTCAGACCACTACTCTACAATACATTAAGTGTGTTCCTCAGACACTACTCTATAATACATTAAGTGTGTTCCCTCAGACCACTACTCTACAATACATTAAGTGTGTTCCTCAGACCACTACTCTACTACGATATATCTACAATACATTAAATGTGTTCCCTCAGACCACTACTCTACAATACATTAAGTGTGTTCCTCAGACCACTACTCTACAATACATTAAGTGTGTTCCTCAGACCTCTACTCTACAATACATTAAGTGTGTTCCTCAGACCACTACTCTACTACCACATATCTACAATACATTAAGTGTGTTCCTCAGACCACTACTCTACTACCACATATCTACAATACATTAAGTGTGTTCCCTCAGACCACTACTCTACTACCACATATCTACAATACATTAAGTGTGTTCCCTCAGACCACTACTCTACTACCACATATCTACAATACATTAAGTGTGTTCCTCAGACCACTACTCTACTACCACATATCTACAATACATTAAGTGTGTGTTCCCTCAGACCACTACTCTACAATACATTAAGTGTGTTCCCTCAGACCACTACTCTACAATACATTAAGTGTGTTCCCTCAGACCACTACTCTACTACCACATATCTACAATACATTAAGTGTGTTCCCTCAGACCACTACTCTACTACCACATATCTACAATACATTAAGTGTGTTCCTCAGACCACTACTCTACTACCACATATCTACAATACATTAAGTGTGTTCCCTCAGACCACTACTCTACAATACATTAAGTGTGTTCCCTCAGACCACTCCTCTACTACCACATATCTACAATACATTAAGTGTGTTCCCTCAGACCACTACTCTACAATACATTAAGTGTGTTTCCTCAGACCACTACTCTACAGTACATTAAGTGTGTTCCCTCAGACCACTACTCTACAATACATTAAGTGTGTTTCCTCAGACCACTACTCTACAATACATTAAGTGTGTTCCTCAGACCACTACTCTACAATACATTAAGTGTGTTCCTCAGACCACTACTCTACAATACATTAAGTGTGTTCCCTCAGACCACTACTCTACAATACATTAAGTGTGTTCCTCAGACCACTACTCTACTACCACATATCAACAACACATTAAGTGTGTTCCCTCAGACCACTACTCTACTACCACATATCTACAATACATTAAGTGTGTTCCTCAGACCACTACTCTACTACCACATATCTACAATACATTACGTGTGTTCCCTCAGACCACTACTCTACTACCACATATCTACAATACATTAAGTGTGTTCCCTCAGACCACTACTCTACTACCACATATCTACAATACATTACGTGTGTTCCCTCAGACCACTACTCTACAATACATTAAGTGTGTTCCTCAGACCACTACTCTACAATACATTTAGTGTGTTCCTCAGACCACTACTCTACTACCACATATCTACAATACATTTAGTGTGTTCCTCAGACCACTACTCTACTACCACATATCTACAATACATTAAGTGTGTTCCTCAGACCACTACTCTACAATACATTAAGTGTGTTCCTCAGACCACTACTCTACTACCACATATCAACAACACATTAAGTGTGTTCCTCAGACCACTACTGTACTACCACATATCTACAATACATTAAGTGTGTTCCTCAGACCACTACTCTACTACCACATATCTACAATACATTAAGTGTGTTCCTCAGACCACTACTCTACTACCACATATCTACAATACATTAAGTGTGTTCCTCAGACCACTACTCTACTACCACATATCTACAACACATTAAGTGTGTTCCCTCAGACCACTACTCTACTACCACATATCTACAATACATTAAGTGTGTTCCCTCAGCCCACTACTCTACAATACATTAAGTGTGTTCCCTCAGCCCACTACTCTACAATACATTAAGTGTGTTCCCTCAGCCCACTACTCTACAATACATTAAGTGTGTTCCCTCAGCCCACTACTCTACAACACATTAAGTGTGTTCCCTCAGCCCACTACTCTACAACACATTAAGTGTGTTCCCTCAGCCCACTACTCTACAATACATTAAGTGTGTTCCCTCAGCCCACTACTCTACAATACATTAAGTGTGTTCCCTCAGCCCACTACTCTACAATACATTAAGTGTGTTCCCTCAGCCCACTACTCTACAACACATTAAGTGTGTTCCCTCAGCCCACTACTCTACAATACATTAAGTGTGTTCCCTCAGACCACTACTCTACTACCACATATCTACAATACATTAAGTGTGTTCCTCAGACAACTACTCTACAATACATTAAGTGTGTTCCCTTAGACCACTACTCTACTACCACATATCTACAACACATTAAGTGTGTTCCTCAGACCACTACTCTACTACCACATATCTACAATACATTAAGTGTGTTCCCTCAGACAACTACTTCTACAATACATTAAGTGTGTTCCCTCAGACCACTACTCTACTTCCACATATCTACAACACATTAAGTGTGTTCCCTCAGACCACTACTCTACAATACATTAAGTGTGTTCCCTCAGACCACATATCTACAATACATTTAGTGTGTTCCCTCAGACCACTACTCTACAATACATTAAGTGTGTTCCCTCAGACCACTACTCTACAATACATTAAGTGTGTTCCCTCAGACCACTACTCTACAATACATTAAGTGTGTTCCTCAGACCACTACTCTACTACCACATATCTACAATACATTAAGTGTGTTCCCTCAGACCACTACTCTACTACCACATATCTACAATACATTAAGTGTGTTCCCTCAGACCACTACTCTACTACCACATATCTACAATACATTAAGTGTGTTCCCTCAGACCACTACTCTACAATACATTAAGTGTGTTCCCTCAGACCACTCCTCTACTACCACATATCTACAATACATTAAGTGTGTTCCCTCAGACCACTACTCTACAATACATTAAGTGTGTTTCCTCAGACCACTACTCTACAATACATTAAGTGTGTTCCCTCAGACCACTACTCTACAATACATTAAGTGTGTTCCCTCAGACCACTACTCTACAATACATTAAGTGTGTTCCTCAGACCACTACTCTACAATACATTAAGTGTGTTCCTCAGACCACTACTCTACAATACATTAAGTGTGTTCCCTCAGACCACTACTCTACTACCACATATCAACAACACATTAAGTGTGTTCCCTCAGACCACTACTCTACTACCACATATCTACAATACATTAAGTGTGTTCCCTCAGACCACTACTCTACTACCACATATCTACAATACATTACGTGTGTTCCCTCAGACCACTACTCTACTACCACATATCTACAATACATTAAGTGTGTTCCCTCAGACCACTACTCTACTACCACATATCTACAATACATTACGTGTGTTCCTCAGACCACTACTCTACAATACATTAAGTGTGTTCCTCAGACCACTACTCTACAACACATTAAGTGTGTTCCCTCAGACCACTACTCTACTACCACATATCTACAATACATTACGTGTGTTCCCTCAGACCACTACTCTACAATACATTACGTGTGTTCCCTCAGACCACTACTCTACAATACATTTAGTGTGTTCCCTCAGACCACTACTCTACAATACATTTAGTGTGTTCCCTCAGACCACTACTGTGGAATAGAGTTCCATGTAGTCATGGCTCTATGTAGTACTGTGTGCCTCCCATAGTCTGTTCTGTACTTGGGGACTGTGAAGAGACCTCTGGTGGCATGTCTTGTGGGGTATGTATGGGTGTCTGAGCTGTGTGTTAGTAGTTTAAACAGACCTCTGGTGGCATGTCTTGTGGGGTATGTATGGGTGTCTGAGCTGTGTGTTAGTAGTTTAAACAGACCTCTGGTGGCATGTCTTGTGGGGTATGTATGGGTGTCTGAGCTGTGTGTTAGTAGTTTAAACAGACCTCTGGTGGCATGTCTTGTGGGGTATGTATGGGTGTCTGAGCTGTGTGTTAGTAGTTTAAACAGACCTCTGGTGGCATGTCTTGTGGGGTATGTATGGGTGTCTGAGCTGTGTGTTAGTAGTTTAAACAGACCTCTGGTGGCGTGTCTTGTGGGGTATGTATGGATGTCTGAGCTGTGTGTTAGTAGTTTAAACAGACCTCTGGTGACATGTCTTGTGGGGTATGTATGGGTGTCTGAGCTGTGTGTTAGTAGTTTAAACCTGCCTTGTTGATAGTGTTGTTAAGAAGGTAGAAACTAGGCCTGTAGGACCTGCCTTGTTGATAGTGCTGTTAAGAAGGTAGAAACTAGCGCCTGTAGGACCTGCCTAGTTGATAGTGCTGTTAAGAAGGTAGAAACTAGCGCCTGTAGGACCTGCCTTGTTGATAGTGTTGTTAAGAAGGTAGAAACTAGGGCAACTAGGACCTGCCTTGTTGATAGTGTTATTAAGAAGGTAGAAACTAGGGCCTGTAGGACCTGCCTTGTTGATAGTGTTGTTAAGAAGGTAGAAACTAGGGCCTGCAGGACCTGCCTTGTTGATAGTGTTGTTAAGAAGGTAGAAACTAGGGCAACTAGGACCTGCCTTGTTGATAGTGTTATTAAGAAGGTAGAAACTAGCGCCTGTAGGACCTACCTTGTTGATAGTGTTGTTAAGAAGGTAGAAACTAGCGCCTGTAGGACCTGCCTTGTTGATAGTGTTGTTAAGAAGGTAGAAACTAGCGCCTGTAGGACCTACCTTGTTGATAGTGTTGTTAAGAAGGTAGAAACTAGCGCCTGTAGGACCTGCCTTGTTGATAGTGTTGTTAAGAAGGTAGAAACTAGCGCCTGTAGGACCTACCTTGTTGATAGTGTTGTTAAGAAGGTAGAAACTAGCGCCTGTAGGACCTGCCTTGTTGATACTCTTGCGACGGATCCGGGATCGTAACCATAGCCTCAAATCCATTAGCATAACGCAGCAGCATAACGCAGCGGACATAAATACCCCTAGAAACTTTTCCTATTCATGAAAATCACAAATGAAATGAATTAAATACATTCAAACACAAGCTTAGCCTTTGTTAACAACACTGTCATCTCAGATTTTCAAAATATGCGTTACAGCCAACGCTAGACATTTGTGTAAGTTTATCATGGCATAATGCTATGCTAGCTCTGCTGGCAGCAGGCAACATTTTCACGAAAATAAGAAAAGCAACCAAATTATATCATTTACTTTTGAAGAACTTCGGATGCTTTCACTCAGGAGACTCCCAGTTAGATAGCAAATGTTCCTTTTTTCCAAAAATATTATTTTTGTAGGCGAAATAGCTCCCGTTTCTTCATCATGCTTGGCTGAGAAATCGACCGGAAAATGCTACAACTATAACGCCAAACTTTTTTCAAAATTTGCTCCATAATATCGACAGATATGCCTTGTTGATAGTGTTGTTAAGAAGGTATAAACTAGTGCCTGTAGTACCTGCCTTGTTGATAGTGTTGTTAAGAAGGTAGAAACTAGGGCCTGTAGGACCTGCCTTGTTGATAGTGTTAAGAAGGCAGAGCATCACTTTATTATAAACAGACTTCTCTCCATCTTAGCTACTGTTGAATCAATATGTTTTGACCAGGACAGTTTACAATCCAGAGTTACTCTGAGCAGTTGGGGCCCAGGACACCTACACCACCCGATGTCACAGGAATGCCAACAAGATCATCAAGGACAGCAACCACCCGAACCACTGCCTGTTCACCCCGCTATCATCCAGAAGGCAAGGTCAGTACAGGTGCATCAAAGCGGGGACCGAGAGACTGAAAAACAGCTTCTATCTCAAGGCCATCAGAATGTTAAACAGCCATCACTAACATTGAGTGGCTGCTGCCAACATACTGACTCAACTCCAGCCACTTTAATAATGGGAATTGATGTAAAAAATGTATCATTAGCCACTTTAAACAATGGCACTTAATATAATGTTTACATACCCTACATTACTCATCTCATATGTATATGTATATACTGTACTCTATATCATCTACTGCATCTTTATGTAATACATGTATCACTAGCCACTTTAAACTATGCCACTTTGTTTACATACCCTACATTACTCATCTCATATGTACAGTGGGGAGAACAAGTATTTGATACACTGCTGATTTTGCAGGTTTTCCTACTTACAAAGCATGTAGAGGTCTGTAATTTCTATCATAGGTACACTTCAACTGTGAGAGATGGAAACAAACAAATATCCAGAAAATCACAATGTATGATTTTTAAGTAATTAATTTGCATTTTATTGCATGACATAAGTATTTGATCACCTACCAACCAGTAAGAATTCCGACTCTCACAGACCTGTTAGTTTTTCTTTAAGAAGCCCTCCTGTTCTCAACTCAATACCTGTATTAACTGCACCTGTGTAAGGACATCAGGGTTAAATTGTAGACCTGCACAAGGCTGGGATGGGCTACAGGACAATAGGCAAGCAGCTTGGTGAGAAGGCAACAACTGTTGGCGCAATTATTAGAAAATGGAAGAAGTTCAAGATGACGGTCAATCACCCTCGGTCTGGGGCTCCATGCAAGATCTCACCTCGTGGGGCATCAATGATCATGAGGAAGGTGAGGGATCAGCCCAGAACTACATGGCAGGACCTGGTCAATGACCTGAAGAGAGCTGGGACCACAGTCTCAAAGAAAACCATTACTAATACACTACGCCATCATGGATTAAAATCCTGCAGCGCACGCCAGGTCCCCCTGCTCAAGCCAGCGCATGTCCAGGCCAATCTGACGTTTCCCAATGACCATCTGGATGATACAGAGGAGGAATGGGAGAAGGTCATGTGGTCTGATTAGACAAAAATAGAGCTTTTGGTCTAAACTCCACTCGCCGTGTTTGGAGGAAGAAGAAGGATGAGTACAACCCCAAGAACACCATCCCAACCGTGAAGCATGGAGGTGGAAACATCATTCTTTGGGGATGATTTTCTGCAAAGGAGACAGGATGACTGCACCATATTGAGGAGAGGATGGATTGGGCCATGTATCGCGAGATCTTGGCCAACAACCTCCTTCCCTCAGTAAGAGCATTGAAGATGGGTAGTGGCTGGGTCTTCCAGCATGACAAAGACCCAAAACACACAGCCAGGGCAACTAAGTTTTGGCTTCATAAGAAGCATCTCAAGGTCCTGGAATGGCCTAGCCAGTCTCCAGACCTGAACCCAATAGAACATCTTTGGAGGAGCTGAAAGTCCGTATTGCCCAGCGACAGAACCCAAAACCTGAAGGATCTGGAGAAGGTCTATATGGAGGAGTGGGCCAAAAATCCCTGCTGCAGTGTGTGCAAACCTGGTCAAGAACTACAGGAAACGTATGATCTCTGTAATTGCAAACAAAGGTTTCTGTACCAAATATTAAGTTCTGCTTTTCTGATGTATCAAATGCTTATGTCATGCAATAAAATGCAAATTAATTACTCAAAAATCATACAATGTGATTTTCTGGATCTTGTTTTAGATTCCGCCTCTCACAGTTGAAGTGTACCTATGATAAAACATTACAGACCTCTACATGCTTTGTAAGTAGGAAAACTTGCAAAATCGGCAGTGTATCAAATACTTGTTCTCCCCACTGTATATACTGTACTCAATACCATCTACTGCATCTTGCCTATGCCGTTCTGTACCATCACTCATTCATATATCTTTATGTACATATTCTTTATCCCTTCATTCTTGTGTGTATAAGGTAGTAGTTGTGGAATTGTTAGGTTAGATTACTCGTTGGTTATTACTGCATTGTCGGAACTAGAAGCACAATCATTTCGCTACACTCGCATTAACATCTGCTAACCATGTGTACGTGACAAATTAAATTCGATTTGATTTTGAACTTGCTCAATTTCCACATGATATATTACAAGATTTAGTTCAGGTTTAGGTTTAGTTGTCACGTTCTGACCTTTGTGATGTCTTTGTTTTAGTATGGTCAGGGCGTGAGTTGGGTGGACAGTCTATGTTCTTTTTCTATGATTTGGTATTTCTGTGTTTGGCCTATTATAAAGAATATGGACACTTATCACGCTGCGCATTGGTCCGATATTTCATGCTCGTCACCAGACGACGAAGAGATCCATTATGTTAGTGACCGATTTGTCCCAAATAAAGTGCTTTTATTTTTTTATATTTAGACTAACGTATTCCTTGCCACCATTCTGAAACTAACTGCAGCTCTTTGTTAAGTGTTGCAGTCATTTTAGTGTCTGTAGTAGCTGATGTGTATAGCGAGTAATTTGCAAACTGGCTTTACTCAAGGCCGGTGGCATGTAATTAGTAAAGATTGAAAAAGGAAAGGGGCCTAGACAGCTACCCTGGGGAGTTCCTGATTCTACCTGGATTATGTTATAGAGGCTTCCATTAAAGAACGCCCTCTGTGTTCTGTCAGACAGGTAACTCTTTATCCACAATATAGCAGGTGGTGTAAAGCTATAACACTCTACCAGTCAAAAGTTTGGACACACCTAGTCATTCAAGGGTTTTTTTCTTTATTTTTACTATTTTCTACATTGCAGAACAATAGTAAAGAAATCAAAATGATGTAATAACACATATGGAATCATGTAGTTACCAAAATAGTGTTAAACAAATCAAAATATATTTTATATTTGAGATTCTTCAAAAGTAGCCACCTTTTGCCTTGATGACAGCTTAGCACAATTAAATGAGTGAATGAGTAGATGTGTCCAAACTTTTGACTGGTACTGTATGTTTTTCCATCAGCAGACTGTGATCGATAATATCAAAAGCAGCACTGAAGTCTAACAAAGCATATTTTTATCATCAATACAGCCAATCAGCCAATCAGCCAATCAGCCAATCATCATTTGTGTAGGTCCTGTGCTTGTGGAATGTCATTCCCTATAAGCTGAAAGTCTGTTGTCAATTTGTTTACATTATAAAAGCATTGTATCTGGTCAAACAACATTTTTTCCAAAATTTTACAAAGGGTTGATAACAGGCTGATGAGTCAGCTATTTCAGCCAGTAAAAGTGCCTTTACTATTCTTGGGTAGACAAATTACTTCTGCTTCCCTCTGAGCCTGAGGGCACACACTTTCTAGAAGGCTTAAATTGAATATATGGCAATTTTGTCTGCTACTATCCCCATTAATTGTTCATCCAAATTTATAGACCCAGGTGGCTTGTCATTGTTGATAGACTTATCTTGTTGATCTTCCAAGCATTGGAGATCAAACCAGGAATATTTATTTCCTAAATAGAGATACATTTTTCTTCGTCACTAATCCAACATAGTTCCTGTTTTCGCTGTAACATTTTATCAAACAATATAACTCTGAAATCATCCTAGAATCCTTCCTTTCTAGTTATTTTTTTCCTGAAGCCACATTGCTTCTACATCTGCATTGTTTGCTTTTGGTGTTCTAGACTGAGTTTCTGTATGGCACTGCGACATCTGCTGATGTAAAAGTGATTTATAAATGTATTTGATTAATTGATTGATTAATCAAAAGTAGCTTTTCATTCTGTTCCATAACCTAATCATTTCATAGGGCTCCATCATTTCACAGGGCTCCATTATTTCACAGGGCTCCATTATTTCACAGGGATCCATTATTTCACAGGGCTCCATTATTTCACAGGGCTCCATTATTTCACAGGGCTCCATTATTTCACAGGGCTCCATTATTTCACAGGGCTCCATTATTTCACAGGGCTCCATTATTTCACAGGGCTCCATTATTTCACAGGACTCCATTATTTCACAGGGCTCCATTATTTCACAGGGCTCCATTATTTCACAAGACTCCAATATTTCACAGGGCTACATTATTTCACAGGACTCCAATATTTCACAGGGCTACATTATTTCACAGGACTCCATTATTTCACAGGACTCCATTATTTCACAGGGCTCCATTATTTCACAGGACTCCATTATTTCACAGGGCTCCATTATTTCACAGGACTCCATTATTTCATAGGACTCCGTTATTTCACAGGGAATAGAGTTAGATTCTTTAAAAGCCCAGTTTCCAGGAGCATAGTTCAGTATAGCCCATTAATTCTAGAGCTGTGAATATGTACAAAAGTTATGGTCTTTATACAGTAGGATCTTCAGTTTACGACCAACAGACCCCAACACTCTACATGCAGAATCTGATAAAGTCTTTATACCCTCCTCACAAAGCATCAGACAGGAAACGAAGGTGTGTATATGAGCTGGTGTTGTTTAAGGCCGTTGATCCAAAAGAGAAGTACTGGATGCTTCTTAGTGTACCCTTCAGTCTGAAGTTCATCATCTGGGGGTTCATCACCCATCTCCACTTTGTACACCAGAGATGAACAGTGTTCAACATGCAAATCTAACTCACTCTGTGCAAGGAGGAAAATATGATCTGTCTGCAATAGTATCCCCACAGCAGAATAGTCATTCTATTTCCATGAGTATGCCCAGAGTTAAATCATGTAATTCCATGAGTATCCCCAGAGTTAAATCATGTAATTCCATGAGTATCCCCAGAGTTAAATCATGTAATTCCATGAGTATCCCCAGAGTTAAATCATGTAATTCCATGAGTATCCCCAGAGTTAAATCATGTAATTCCATGAGTATGCCCAGAGTTAAATCATGTAATTCCATGAGTATCCCCAGAGTTAAATCATGTAATTCCATGAGTATCCCCAGAGTTAAATCATGTAATTCCATCAGTATCCCCAGAGTTAAATCATGTAATTCCATGAGTATGCCCAGAGTTAAATCATGTAATTCCATGAGTATCCCCAGAGTTAAATCATGTAATTCCATGAGTATCCCCAGAGTTAAATCATGTAATTCCATGAGTATCCCCAGAGTTAAATCATGTAATTCCATGAGTATCCCCAGAGTTAAATCATGTAATTCCATGAGTATCCCCAGAGTTAAATCAATTATTTCAATTAAATTTATTAACAAAGCCCTTTTACATAAGCCGATGTCACAAAGTGCTGTACAGAAACCCAGCCTAAAACCCCAATGAGCAAGCAATGCAGATGTAGAAGCACGGTGGCTAGGAAAAACTCCCTAGAAAGGCAGGAACCTAGGACGAAACCTAGAGAGGAACCAGGCTCTGAGGTGTGGCCAGTCCTCTACTGGCTGTGCCGGGTGGAGATTATAAACCTAGAGAGGAACCAGGCTCTGAGGGGTGGCCAGTCCTCTTCTGGCTGTGCCGGGTGGAGATTGTAACAGAACATGGCCAAGATGTTCAAACATTCATAGATGACCAGCAGGGTCAAATAATAATAATCACATTGGTTGTCGTGCAACAGGTCAGCACCTCAGGAGTAAATGTCAGCTGGCTTTTCATAGACGATCATTCGGAGTTAGAGACAGCAGGTCCAGTAGAGAGAGAGTCCAAAACAGCAGGTCTGGGACAGGTAGCACATCCAGTGAACAGGTCTGGGACAGGTAGCACGTCCAGTGAACAGGTCTGGGACAGGTAGCACGTCCAGTGAACAGGTCTGGGACAGGTAGCACGTCCAGTGAACAGGTCAGGGTTCCATAGCTGCATGCAGAACAGTTGAAACTGGAGCAGCAGGAGTCATCAGGCCAGGTAGTCTTGAGGCATGGTCCTAGGGCTCAGGTCCTCTGAGACAAGAGAGAGAGAAAGAAAGACTGAGAGAGAATTATAGAGGGAGCATACTTAAATTTACACAGGTCACCGGATAAGAAAAGATGTATACTCCAGATATAATAGACTGACCCTAGCCCTCCGACGCAAACTATTGCAGCATAAATACTGGATGCTGAGATAGGAGGGGTCAGGAGACACTGTGGCCCTGTCCGATGATACCCCCGGATAGGGCCAAACAGGCAGGATATAACCCCACCATTTTGCCAAAGCACAGCCCCCACACCACTAGAGGGGGGATGCCAACACGGACAGGAAGATAACATCAGTGACTCAACCCCCTCAAGTGACGCACCCTCCTAGGGACAGCATGGAAGATCACCAGTAAGGTAGTGACTCAGCCCCTGTAATAGGGTTAGAGGCAGAGAATCCCAGTGAAACAGGGAACCGGCCAGGCAGAGACAGCAAGGGCGGTTTGTCGCTCCAGTGCCTTTCCGTTCACCTTCACACCCCTGGGCCAGACTACACTCAATCATAGGATCTACTGAAGAGATGAGTCTTCAATAAAGACTTAAAGGTTGAGACCGAGTCTGTGTCTCTCACATGGGTAGGCAGACCGTTCCATAAAAATTGAGCTCTATAGGAGAAAGCCCTGCATCCAGCTGTTTGCTTAGAAATTCTAGGGACAGTAAGGAGGCCTGCGTCTGGTGACCGTAGCGTACGCAAAGGAATGTATGGCTGGATCAAATCAGAGAGATCGGTAGGAGCAAGCCCATGTAATGCTTTGTAGGTTAACAGTAAAACCTTGAAATCAGCCCTAACCTTAACAGGAAGCCAGTGTGGAGAGGCTAGCACTGGAGTAATATGATCAAATGTTTTGGTTCTAGTCAGGATTCTAGCAGCCGTGTTTTGCACTAACTGAAGTTTATTTAGTGATTTATCCGGGTAGCCGGAAAGTAGAGCATTGCAGTAGTCTAACCTAGAAGTAACAAAAGCATTGATTCATTTTTCTCCATCCTTTTTGGACAGAAAGTTTCTGATTATTGCAATGTTACGAAGATGGAAAAAAAGCTGTTCTTGATATGTTAGTCAAAAGAGTGCAGAGTAATGCTGAGGTCCTTCAAAGTTTTATTTGAGACGACTGTACAACCATCAAGATTAATTATCAAATCCAACAGAAGATCTCTTTGTTTCTTGGGACCTAGAACTAGCATCTCTGTTTTGTCCAAGTGTAAAAGTAAAACATTTGTGTAAAAGTTTAAGAAATCCTTAAGTCTGAAACACAGGTTTCCAGGGAGGGCCATTTTGGGGCTTCAACATCTTTCATCGAAATGTACAGTCGTGGCCAACAGTTTTGAGAATGACACAAATATTAATTTTCACAAAGTGTGCTTCTTCAGAGTCTTTAGATATTTTTGTCAGATGTTACTATGGAATACTGTAGTATAATTACAAGCATTTCATAAGTGTCAAAGGCTTTTATTGACAATGACATGAAGTTGAAGCAAAGAGTCAATATTTGCAGTGTTGACCCTTCCTTTCAAGACCTCTGCAATCCGCCCTGGCATGCTGTCAATTAACTTCTGGGCCACATCCTGACTGATGGCAGCCCATTCTTGCATAATCAATGCTTGAGTTTGTCAGAATTTGTGGGGTTTTGTTTGTCCACCCACCTCTTGAGGATTGACCACAAGTTCTCAATGGGATTAAGATCTGGGGTTTTTCCTGGTCATGGACCCAAAATATCTATGTTTTGTTCCCGGGCCACTTAGTTATCAATTGTGCCTTATGGCAAGGTGCTCCATCATGCTGGAAAAGGCATTGTTCATCACCAAACTGTTCCTGGATGGTTTGGAGAAGTTGTTCTCAGAGGATGTGTTGGTACCATTCTTTATTCGTGGTTGTGTTCTTAGGCAAAATTGTGAGTGAGCCCACTCCCTTTGCTGAGAAGCAACCCCACACATGAATGGTCTCAGGATGCTTTACTGTTGGCATGACACAGGACTGATGGTAGCTCACCTTGTCATCTCCAGACAAGCTTTTATCCGGATGCCCCAAACAATCGGAAAGGTGATTCATCGGAGAATCAGCAGTCCAATCCCTGTACCTTTTGCAGAATATCAGTTTGTCCCTGATGTTTTCCCTGAGAGAAGTGCCTTCTTTGCTGCCCTTCTGACACCAGGCCATCCTCCACAAGTCGTCACCTCACTGTGCGTGCAGATGCACTTACACCTACCTGCCTGCTGCCATTCCTGAGCAAGATCTGTACTGTTGGTACCCGATCCCACAACTGAATCAACATTAGGAGACGGTCCTGATGCTTGCTGGACTTTCTTGGCTGCCCTGAAGCCTTCTTCACAACAATTGAACCGCTCTCCTTGAACTTCTTGATGATGGTTGATTTAGGTGCAATCTTACTGGCAGCAATATCCTTGCCTGTGAAGCCCTTTTTGTGCAAAGCAATGATGACGGCACGTGTTTTCTTGCAAGTAACTAGGATTGACAGAGGAAGAACAATGATTCCAAGCATCACCCTCCTTTTGAAGTTTCCAGTCTGTTTTTCGAACTCTATCAGCATGACAGAGTGATCTCCAGCCTTGTCCTCGTCAAAACTCAAACCTGTGTTAACGAGAGAATCACTGACATGATGTCAGCTGGTCCTTTTGTGGCAGGGCTGAAGTGCAATGTAAATGTTTTTTTGGAGATTCAGTTAATTTGCATGGCAAAGAGGGACTTTGCAAACAATTGCAATTCATCTGATCACTCTTCATAACATTCTGGAGTATTTGCCATCATACAAACTGAGGCAGCAGACTTTGTGAAAATGTATATTTGGGTCAGTCTCAAAACTGTTGGCCACAGCTGTGTGTCAACATAGCAGTGAATGTTAACGTTATGTTTCCAAAAGATATCACCAAGAGGTTAAATATATAGTGAAAACAATAGTGGTCCTAAAACGGAACCTTGAGGAACACCGAAATTTACAGTTGATTTGTCAGAAGACAAACCATCCACAGAGACAGGCTGATATCTTTCCGACAGATAAGATCTAAACCAGGCCAGAACTTGTCCATGTAGACCAATTTGGGCTTCCAATCTCTCCAAAAGAATGTGGTGATCGATGGTATCAAAAGCAGCACTAACGTCTAGGAGCACGAGGACAGATGCAGAGCTCGGTCCGATGCCATTAAAATGTCATTTTACCACCTTCACAAGTGCCGTCTCAGTGCTATGATGGGGTCTAAAACCAGACTGAAGCATTTCGTATACATTGTTTGTCTTCAAGAAGGCAGTGAGTTGCTACGCAAGAGCTTTAAAAAAAATGTTTTAGAGGAATGGGAGATTCGATATTAACCGATAGTTTTTTATATTTTCAAGGTTCGGCTTTTTCAAGAGATGCTTTATTACTGCCACTTATAGTGAGTTTGGTATACATCCGGTGGATAGAGAGCCGTTTATTATGTTCAACATAGGAAGCAGCTCTTTCAGTAGTTTAGTTGGAATAGGGTCCAGTATGCAGCAGTATGAAGGTTTAGAGGCCAAGACTATTTTCATCAATGTGTCAAGAGATATAGTATAAAACATCTTGAGTGTCTCTCTTGATCCTAGGTCCTGGCAGAGTAGTGCAGACTCAAGACAACTGAGCTTTGGAGGAATACGCAGATTTAAAGAGGAGTCCGTAATTTGCTTTCTAATGCTCATGATCTTTTCCTCAAAGAAGTTCATGAATTTATCACTGCTGAAGTGAAGCCATCCTTTCTTGGGGAATAATTTTTAGTTAGCTTTGCAACAGTATCAAAAAATACATTTTGGATAGTTCTTATTCTCCTCAATTAAGTTGGAAAAATATGATGACCCTGTAGCTCTTCTGCACGGCACTGTCTTTCCAAGCTAGTCGGAAGACTTCCAGTTTCGTGTAGCGCCATTTCCGTTTCCAATTTTCTGGAAGCTTGCTTCAGGGGTCGGGTATTTTCTGTATACCAGGGAGCTAGTTTCTTATGACAAATAAATATTTTGGGTTTTTAGGTGTGCAACTGCATCTAGGATATTACGCAATGTTATATTTAGTTCCTCAGTTAGGTGGTTAACCAATTTTTGTTCTCTGGCATCCTTGGGTAGGTGGAGGGAGTCTGGAAGGGCATCTAGGAATCTTTGGGTTGTCTGAGAATTTATGTCACGGCTTTCAATTATCCTTGGTTGGGGTCTGAGCAGATTATTTGTTGGGATTGCAAATGTAATAAAATGGTGGTCTGATAGTCCAGGATTATGAGGAAAACATTAAGATCCACAATATTTATTCCACGGGACAAAATGTTAGGTCCAGAGTATGACTGTGGCAGTGAGTAGGTCCGGAGACATGTTGGACAAAACCCACTGAGTCGATGATGACCGAATCCTTTTGGAGTGAGTCTGTGGACTTTTCCATGTGAATATTGAAGTCACCAAAAATGTGAATATTATCTGCCATGACCACAAGGTCCGATAGGAATTCAGGAACCCAGTGAGGAAAGCTGTATATGGCCCAGGAGGCCTGTAAACAGTAGCTATAAAAAGTGATTGAGTAGACTGCATAGATTTCATGACTAGAAGCTCAAAAGCTCCAAAGTCATTTGTTTTGTAAATTGAAATTTGCTATCATAAATGTTAGCAACAACACTGCCTTTGCGGGATGCACGGGGGATATGGTCACTAGTGTAACCAGGATGAGAGGCCTAATTTAACACAGTAAATTCATCAGGCTTAAGCCATGTTTCAGTCAGGCCAGTCACATCAAGATTATGATCAGTGATTAGTTCATTGACTATAACTGCCTTGGAAGTGAGGGATCTAATATTATTAACTCTTAGAACTACCCATCCCGGATCCGGGAGAATTGTCATCAACTACACTAATTAGCATAGCGCAACGATCAAAAAATATTACTAGAAAATATTCATATTCATGAAGTCACAAGTGAAATATAATGAAACACAGCTTAGCCTTTTGTTAATCACCCTGTCATCTCAGATATTGAAATGATGCTTTACAGTGTCTGTGTAAGTTTATCGATAGCATTATGTCTAGTGTCTAAAGGCTCACATCAACACCATTATCCCAGAAACCCTAGACCCACTCCAATTGCATACCGCCCAAACAGAACAACAGATATGCAATCTCTGTTGCACTCCACACTGCCCTTTCCCACCTGGACAAAAGGAACACCGATATGAGAATGCTGTTCATTGACTACAGCTCAGCGTTCAACATCATAGTGCCCTCAAAGCTCATCACTAAGCTAAGGTTCCTGGGACTAAACACCTCCCTCTGCAACTGGATTCTGGACTTCCGCTCCAGGTGGTGAGGGTAGGAAGCAACACATCTACCACGCCGATCCTCAACACTGGAGCTCCCCAGGGGTGCGTGATCAGTTCCCTCCTCTACTCACTGTTCACCCACGACTGCATGGCAAGGCACGACTCCAACACCATCATTAAGTTTGCAGACAACACAACAATGGTAGGCCTGATCACCGACAACGATGAGACAGCCTATAGGGAGGAGGTCAGAGACCTGGTGGTAGGCCTGATCACCGACAACGATGAGACAGCCTACAGGGAGGAGGTCAGAGACCTGGTGGTAGGCCTGATCACCGACATAGATGAGACAGCCTAGGTCAGAGACCGGGCTGCGTGGTGCCAGAATAACAACCTATCCCTCAACGTAATCAAGACAAAGGAGATGATTGTGGACCACAGGAAAAGGAGGACCGAGCACACCCCCATTTTCATCAACGGGGCTGTAGTGGAGCAGGATGAGAGCTTCAAGTTCCTTGGCGTTCACATCAACAACAAACTAGAATGGTCCAAACACACCTTGACATTTGTGAAGATGGCAAGACTAGTGACCGGAAGGTTGCAAGTTCAAACCCCCGAGCTGACAAGGTACAAATCTGTCGTTTTGCCCCTGAACAGGCAGTTAACCCACTGTTCCTAGGCCATCATTGAAAATAAGAATTTGTTCTTAACTGACTTGCCTGGTTAAATAAAGGTTAAAAAAAAAGAAGCCTATTCCCCCTCAGGAAACTATAAAGATTTGGGTCCTGAGATCCTGAAAAAGGTTCTACAGCTGCAACTTCGAGAGCATCCTGACTGGTTGCATCACTGTCTGGTATGACAATTGCTGGGCCTCCGACTGCAAGGCACAACTGGGGTACTGCGTACGGACCAGTACATCACTGGGCCTAAGCTGCCTGCCATCCAGGACCTCTACACCAGGCGATGTCAGAGGAAGGCCCTAAAATTGTCAAAGACCCCAGCCACCCTAGTCAGAGAATGTTCTTTCTACTACCACATGGCAAGCTGTACCGGAGTGCCAAGTCTAGGACCAAAAGGCTTCTCAACAGTTTTTACCACCAAGCCATAAGACTCCTAAACAGGTAGTCAAATGGCTACCCAGACTATCTGCATTGTGTGCCCTCTCCCAACCCCTCTTTTTAAGCTGCTGCTACTCTCTGTTCATCTTATATGCATAGTCACTTTAACCATATCTACATGTACATGCTACCTCAATAAGCCTGACTAACTGGTGTCTCTATGTAGCCTCGCTACTTTTAAAGGCTAGCTACTGTATATAGCCTCTCTACTGTATATAGCCTATTTACTGTATATAGCCTCTCTACTGTATGTAGCCTCTCTACTGTATGTAGCCTCTCTACTGTATATAGCCTCTCTACTGTATGTAGCCTCTCTACTGTATATAGCCTCTCTACTGTATATAGCCTCTCTACTGTATGTAGCCTCTCTACTGTGTATAGCCTCTCTACTGTATGTAGCCTCTCTACTGTATATAGCCTCTCTACTGTATATAGCCTCTCTACTGTATATAGCCTCTCTACCGTATAAAGCCTGTCTACTGTATATAGCCTGTCTACTGTATGTAGCCTCTCTACTGTATATAGCCTCTACTGTATATAGCCTCTACTGTATGTAGCCTCTCTACTGTATGTAGCCTCTCTACTGTATATAGCCTCTACTGTATATAGCATCTCTACTGTATGTAGCCTCTACTGTATGTAGCCTCTCTACTGTATGTAGCCTCGCTACTGTATATAGCCTCTCTACTGTATATAGCCTCACTACTGTATGTAGCCTCTCTACTGTATGTAGCCTCTCTACTGTATATAGCCTCTCTACTGTATATAGCCTCTCTACTGTATATAGCCTCTACTGTATGTAGCCTCACTAATGTATATAGCCTCTCTACTGTATGTAGCCTCTCTACTGTATGTAGCCTCTCTACTGTATATAGCCTGTCTACTGTATGTAGCCTCTCTACTGTATATAGCCTCTCTACTGTATGTAGCCTCTCTACTGTATATAGCCTCACTACTGTATATAGCCTCTCTACTGTATGTAGCCTCTCTACTGTATGTAGCCTCTCTACTGTATATAGCCTCTCTACTGTATATAGCCTCTACTGTATGTAGTCTCTCTACTGTATATAACCCCTCTACTGTATGTAGCCTCTCTACTGTATATAGCCTCACTACTGTATATAGCCTCTCTACTGTATGTAGCCTCTCTACTGTATGTAGCCTCTCTACTGTATATAGCCTCTCTACTGTATATAACCTCTACTGTATATAACCTTTCTACTGTATATAGCCTCTCTACTGTATATAACCTCTCTACTGTATATAACCTTTCTACTGTATGTAGTCTCTCTACTGTATATAACCTCTACTGTATATAGCCTCTCTACTGTATATAACCTCTCTACTGTATATAACCTTTCTACTGTATATAGTCTCTCTACTGTATATAACCTCTCTACTGTATATAACCTGTCTTTTTACTGTTGTTTTATTTCTTTACTTACCTATTGTTCACCTACATACCATTTTTGCACTATTGGTTAGAGCCTGTAAGTAAGCATTTCACTATAAGGTTCAGCTGTTGTAATCTGCGCAAGTGACAAATACACTTTGATTTGAA
Organism: Oncorhynchus keta; assembly: GCF_023373465.1. NCBI lineage: Eukaryota > Metazoa > Chordata > Actinopteri > Salmoniformes > Salmonidae > Oncorhynchus > Oncorhynchus keta. The sequence goes on from NW_026290804.1 coordinate 670,891, forward strand.
GGTGAACCTCCGACCCAGTCTCAAATCTCTGGAAGACTGAAACAGGTTTTCACCATCCATCATTCTTTCAATTCTGACCAGTTTCCCAGTCCCTGCCGTTGAAAAACATCCCCACAGCATGATGCTGCCACCACCATGCTTCACAGTGAGCGTGTTGTTCTCGGGGTGATGAGAGGTGTTGGGTGTGCGCCAGACATTTTTCCTTGATGGCCAAAAAGCTAGAGTTTAGTCTCATCTGACCAGAGTACCTTCTTCCATATGCTTGGGGAGTCTCCCAGCAGGCCTTTTGGCGAACACTGAACGTGTTTGCTTATTTTTGTCATTAATTAAGCAATGGCTTTTTTCTGGCCACTCTTCCCTAAACTCCAGCTCTGTGGAGTTTACAGCTTAAAGTTGTCCTATGGACAGAAGCATTTCACTGTAAGGTTGTATTCGGGCTGGAGACAAACGTGATTTGATTTGATTCAACAACAACAAATCTACTCATCTACTTTTAGTTCAGTTCTGTGATTAATGTTTGAAATCCAACCCCCAACCAGCGTTATATCCTAACTATTGTTAGATGTTTAGGTGCCTGTAGTGAAGCTGGGGAAAATACAGCCATTGGAGAGGCATTGAGTAGCTGGCCCTAGCTAAGAAGCCAATCCATCTGTCCCAAATTGCACTCTATTCCCTATGCGGTCCCAATGGGCCCTTGACAGAGCTGGTCAGGGTGCCATTTGGGACTCATGTTGTGGTGCTCCTGTTTCTCCTCTCCGGTTCACTTATTCCATCTCCTCTTCAGAAATGTGTCCCAAATGGCGCCAACTTATTCCATCTCCTCTTCAGAAATGTGTCCCAAATGGCACTCTATTCCCTATATAGTGCACTTCTTTTGACCAGACCTCTAGGGGGCTTGTTCAAAAGTAGTCCACTATGAATTGCCTAGTTAAATAAAGGTTAAATAAAATTAAATAAAAATATACAGTATATATATAGGGAATAGGGCTTCATTTGGAACACATTTCTGGATCTCTAGCCAGCTGCATGATGTTGGCAGAAGCTCAGCCCTCATCCAAACAACCATGTTACACTTCAGAAATTAACATTTTATATGGCAGGTCGGTGTGCTTGCAGGAGAGGACCTGCCAGCACAGAAATGAGCTGGCTCTGAACGCACTGGACACATTACTATCTCTCTCTCTCATCTATCTATCTATCTCTCTCTCAATTTCTGAATTCAATTCAAAAGGGCTTTATTGGCATGGGAAACATGTTTATAAAGGAAGTGAAGCAGATAATAACAATATCAACAGTAAACATTATATATATATATATATATATATATATATATATATATATATATATATATATATATATATATAATGTTTACTTAGGAAGTCTTTATTCTTTTGGAGTGTAATATTTATATTTATAATGTATATAAACATTACACTCCAAAGAATAAAGACATTAATATGTCATATTATGTCCATGTACAGTGTTGTAACGATGTAAATATTAGTTAAAGTACAAAAGGGAAAATAAATACAAATAAATATGAGTTGTCTTTGCAAAGGTGTTTGCTCTTCACTTGGTTGACCTTTTCTTGTGAAAACAGGTCACAAATCTTGCTGCTGTGATGGCACACAGTGGTATTTCACCCAATAGATATGGGAGTTTATCAAAATTGGATTTGTTTTTTGAATTCGTTGGGAAATATCTGAGGGAAATATGTGTCTCTAATATGGTCATACATTTGGCAGGAGTTTAGGAAGTGCAGCTCAGTTTCCACCTTTGGTGGCCTTTCTCAATAGCAAGGCTATACTCACTGAGTCTGTACATAGTCAAAGCTTTGATTAAGTTTGGATCAGTCACAGTGGACAGGAGGTACTCTCTGTTTAGGGCCAAATAGCATTCCAGTTTGCTCTGTTTTATTGTTAATTCTTTCCAAAGTGTCAAGTAATTATCTTTTTGTTTTCTCATGATTTTGTTGGGTCTAATTGTGCTGCTGTCCTGGGGTGCTGTGTCCTCTGTGTGGTCTGTTTGTGTTTGTGAACAGAGCCCCAGGACCAACTTGCTTAGGGCTCTTCTCCAGGCTCACCTCTCTGGACTGGGAGGGTTACGGGCCGTAGGAGAGATGCTGGGTTCCGTGGAGGACGTGTTAGATACTTCCATGTTATCAGAATTCCACCGCCTCCATCCGGATCGCCCTGCACCTTGCCCTCCTTGTCGTCCCCGAGGCCGATTCGACGCACTGCTGAAGCCGCGCGTCAGGGGTACTGTCACGACTTCTTCCGAAGTCGTTGCCTCACCTTGTTCAGGCGGTGCTCCGCGGTCGACGTCACCGGTCTTCTAGCCATCATTGATCCATTTTTCATTTTCCATTGGTTTTGTCTTGTCTTCCCACACACCTGTTTTCAATCCCATTCATTACCTGTTGTGTATTTAACCCTCTGTTTCCCCTCATGTCTTTGTCAGAGATTGTTTTATGTCAGTGTTGTTTATGTTTGTATAGGGAACTCGTACCCATTATTTTTGTATAAATACATTTAGTGTTTGGAGCATGTTTAGTGGACATATATTAAAAAGACTCCATTACACTCGTTTTACTCTCCTGCGCCTGTAGTGGAAATTTCCTGTATTACCAAATCATGAAAGAGCAAAACCCACACACAAGTCAGAGTTATCATAAAGTCCATCTTTAATTACCAAACAAAAGAAGGTATTTGGACATAAATTATGAACTTTATCGAACAAGTCAAACATTTATTGTGGAACTGGGACTCCTGGGAGTGCATTCTGATGAAGATCATCAAAGGTAAGTGAATATTTATAATGCTATTTCTGACTAATGTTGACTGCACAACATGGCGGATATTTCTTTTGGCTGTTTTGGGCTCTGATTACTCAGATTATGCTTTTTCCGTAAAGTTGTTTTGAAATCTGACACAACGGTTGCATTAAGGAGAAGTTTATCTATATTTCCATGTATAACACATGTATTTTCATCAACATTTTTAATGACTATTTCTGTAAATTAATGTGGCTCTCTGCAAAATCACTGAATGTTTTGGAACTACTGAATATAACACGCCAATGTAAAATAATTTCTGGGGATTTAAATATAAATACCGAACAAAACATACATTTATTGTGTAACATGAAGTCCTATGATTGTCATCTGATGAAGATCATAAAAGGTTAGTGATTAATTGTATCTCTATTTGTGCTTTTGTGACTCCTCTCTCTGGCTGGAAAAATGGCTGGGTTTTTCTGTGACTTGGTGGTGACCTAACATAATCGTTTGTGGAGCTTTCGCAAAGCATTTTTGAAATCAGACACTGTGGGTTATCTTTAAAATGGTGCCTAATACATATATTTGAGAAATTTGATTCATGAGATTTCTGTTGATTTGTATTTGGCGCCCTGCAATTTCATTGGCTGTTGGCAAGGGGTTCCGCTAGCTGAACGCGGTTCCAGATAGGTTATCTTCACAAACCCTGGCAAACAAGTTGAATCAGCAGTACAAACTTTGGTTTAATTATTTATTTACTTAACTAATCACACAGAATTACATATACACAGAATGGATCACACATTGATTACTAATTGTGTCCTACAAGAAAACGTCCCTGGGGACAGAACCTGTATGACAGCTGGTTACAGAAAGAGAGAGGGTTGGGTTTGAATGAAAGCACGGGAGGACTGAAGAACAAAGGGAGAAGCTATGCTATCGTAAATACAGAATCTTATGCATTCTAAATAACCGGCCATTTGGAAAAGGGAAAAGCAATAAATATTTACTCTGAGCTTCGCCTCAATAGGTTGGTTGTAGATGGAAGGCCATGTTGCCCAACAGAGATCTTCCTGTCCTCAGAAGAATGTCTCTGGTGGTAAACTAAATGTTGTTTGTTAGAGGAGATCCTTTGTCCGTCCTTTCCTAGCCCACGTTTACAACTCAACGGCTAGGAGGTATCACTTCTGTAGTGAATAAGAGTTCAAAGTTCATACCATTCGCAACCAAAGCTCACGCTGAGGTTGGCTTAGTTCTGTCGTTATTATCTGAATCTTTCTGACATTGGACTGTCGCCCTAATGTACCCGAACAGGAAGTTACATTGGCGTCAAGGGCTTTATATAGGAAGGGAGAGAAGGGGCGTGTTTCATAGTTTATAACCAGTGTCTCTTCAAGTTAAAGCTTGGTCGCAAATTAGTCTTCCAAATGGACAATGACCCCAAGCATACATCCAAAGTTGTGGCAAAATGGCTTATGGACAACAAAGTCAAGGTATTGGAGTGGCCATCAGAAACCCATAGAAAATTAGTTGGAAACCTGAAATAGAATGTGCGAGCATGGAGGCCTACAAACCAGACTCGGTTACCCCAGCTCTGTCAGGAGGAATGAGCCAACATTCACCCTACTTATTGAATGACTCAGTTACCCAGCTCTGTCAGGAGGAATGGGCCAACATTCACCCTACTTATTGAATGACTCAGTTACCCAGCTCTGTCAGGAGGAATGAGCCAACATTCACCCTACTTATTGAATGACTCAGTTACCCAGCTCTGTCAGGAGGAATGAGCCAACATTCACCCTACTTATATAATGACTCAGTTACCCAGCTCTGTCAGGAGGAATGGGCCAACATTCACCCTACTTATTGAATGACTCAGTTACCCAGCTCTGTCAGGAGGAATGAGCCAACATTCACCCTACTTATATAATGACTCAGTTACCCAGCTCTGTCAGGAGGAATGGGCCAACATTCACCCTACTTATTGAATGACTCAGTTACCCAGCTCTGTCAGGAGGAATGAGCCAACATTCACCCTACTTATTGAATGACTCAGTTACCCAGCTCTGTCAGGAGGAATGAGACAACATTCACCCTACTTATTGAATGACTCAGTTACCCAGCTCTGTCAGGAGGAATGAGTCAACATTCACCCTACTTATTGAATGACTCAGTTACCCAGCTCTGTCAGGAGGAATGGGCCAACATTCACCCTACTTATTGAATGACTCAGTTACCCAGCTCTGTCAGGAGGAATGAGACAACATTCACCCTACTTATTGAATGACTCAGTTACCCAGCTCTGTCAGGAGGAATGAGACAACATTCACCCTACTTATTGAATGACTCAGTTACCCAGCTCTGTCAGGAGGAATGGGCCAACATTCACCCTACTTATTGAATGACTCAGTTACCCAGCTCTGTCAGGAGGAATGAGACAACATTCACCATACTTATTGAATGACTCAGTTACCCAGCTCTGTCAGGAGGAATGGGCCAACATTCACCCTACTTATTGAATGACTCAGTTACCCAGCTCTGTCAGGAGGAATGGGCCAACATTCACCCTACTTATTGAATGACTCAGTTACCCAGCTCTGTCAGGAGGAATGAGACAACATTCACCCTACTTATTGAATGACTCAGTTACCCAGCTCTGTCAGGAGGAATGAGACAACATTCACCCTACTTATTGAATGACTCAGTTACCCAGCTCTGTCAGGAGGAATGAGACAACATTCACCCTACTTATTGAATGACTCAGTTACCCAGCTCTGTCAGGAGGAATGAGACAACATTCACCCTACTTATTGAATGACTCAGTTACCCAGCTCTGTCAGGAGGAATGAGACAACATTCACCCTACTTATTGAATGACTCAGTTACCCAGCTCTGTCAGGAGGAATGGACCAACATTCACCCTACTTATTGAATGACTCAGTTACCCAGCTCTGTCAGGAGGAATGGGCCAACATTCACCCTACTTATTGAATGACTCAGTTACCCAGCTCTGTCAGGAGGAATGAGACAACATTCACCCTACTTATTGAATGACTCAGTTACCCAGCTCTGTCAGGAGGAATGAGACAACATTCACCCTACTTATTGAATGACTCAGTTACCCAGCTCTGTCAGGAGGAATGGGACAACATTCACCCTACTTATTGAATGACTCAGTTACCCAGCTCTGTCAGGAGGAATGAGACAACATTCACCCTACTTATTGAATGACTCAGTTACCCAGCTCTGTCAGGAGGAATGAGACAACATTCACCCTACTTATTGAATGACTCAGTTACCCAGCTCTGTCAGGAGGAATGGGCCAACATTCACCCTACTTATTGAATGACTCAGTTACCCAGCTCTGTCAGGAGGAATGAGACAACATTCACCCTACTTATTGAATGACTCAGTTACCCAGCTCTGTCAGGAGGAATGGGCCAACATTCACCCTACTTATTGAATAACTCAGTTACCCAGCTCTGTCAGGAGGAATGAGCCAACATTCACCCTACTTATTGAATGACTCAGTTACCCAGCTCTGTCAGGAGGAATGGGCCAACATTCACCCTACTTATTGAATGACTCAGTTACCCAGCTCTGTCAGGAGGAATGAGACAACATTCACCCTACTTATTGAATGACTCAGTTACCCAGCTCTGTCAGGAGGAATGAGACAACATTCACCCTACTTATTGAATGACTCAGTTACCCAGCTCTGTCAGGAGGAATGAGACAACATTCACCCTACTTATTGAATGACTCAGTTACCCAGCTCTGTCAGGAGGAATGGACCAACATTCACCCTACTTATTGAATGACTCAGTTACCCAGCTCTGTCAGGAGGAATGGACCAACATTCACCCTACTTATTGAATGACTCAGTTACCCCAGCTCTGTCAGGAGGAATGAGACAACATTCACCCTACTTATTGAATGACTCAGTTACCCAGCTCTGTCAGGAGGAATGAGACAACATTCACCCTACTTATTGAATGACTCAGTTACCCAGCTCTGTCAGGAGGAATGAGACAACATTCACCCTACTTATTGAATGACTCAGTTACCCAGCTCTGTCAGGAGGAATGGGCCAACATTCACCCTACTTATTGAATGACTCAGTTACCCAGCTCTGTCAGGAGGAATGGACCAACATTCACCCTACTTATTGAATGACTCAGTTACCCCCAGCTCTGTCAGGAGGAATGGGACAACATTCACCCTACTTATTGAATGACTCAGTTACCCAGCTCTGTCAGGAGGAATGGACCAACATTCACCCTACTTATTGAATGACTCAGTTACCCCCAGCTCTGTCAGGAGGAATGAGACAACATTCACCCTACTTATTGAATGACTCAGTTACCCAGCTCTGTCAGGAGGAATGGACCAACATTCACCCTACTTATTGAATGACTCAGTTACCCAGCTCTGTCAGGAGGAATGGGCCAACATTCACCCTACTTATTGAATGACTCAGTTACCCAGCTCTGTCAGGAGGAATGGACCAACATTCACCCTACTTATTGAATGACTCAGTTACCCAGCTCTGTCAGGAGGAATGGACCAACATTCACCCTACTTATTGAATGACTCAGTTACCCAGCTCTGTCAGGAGGAATGGGCCAACATTCACCCTACTTATTGAATGACTCAGTTACCCAGCTCTATCAGGAGGAATGAGACAACATTCACCCTACTTATTGAATGACTCAGTTACCCCAGCTCTGTCAGGAGGAATGAGACAACATTCACCCTACTTATTGAATGACTCAGTTACCCAGCTCTGTCAGGAGGAATGAGACAACATTCACCCTACTTATTGAATGACTCAGTTACCCAGCTCTATCAGGAGGAATGAGACAACATTCACCCTACTTATTGAATGACTCAGTTACCCAGCTCTGTCAGGAGGAATGAGTCAACATTCACCCTACTTATTGAATGACTCAGTTACCCAGCTCTGTCAGGAGGAATGAGACAACATTCACCCTACTTATTGAATGACTCAGTTACCCAGCTCTGTCAGGAGGAATGAGACAACATTCACCCTACTTATTGAATGACTCAGTTACCCCAGCTCTGTCAGGAGGAATGAGACAACATTCACCCTACTTATTGAATGACTCAGTTACCCAGCTCTGTCAGGAGGAATGAGACAACATTCACCCCCTACTTATTGAATGACTCAGTTACCCAGCTCTGTCAGGAGGAATGGGCCAACATTCACCCTACTTATTGAATGACTCAGTTACCCAGCTCTGTCAGGAGGAATGAGACAACATTCACCCTACTTATTGAATGACTCAGTTACCCAGCTCTGTCAGGAGGAATGGGACAACATTCACCCTACTTATTGAATGACTCAGTTACCCAGCTCTGTCAGGAGGAATGAGCCAACATTCACCCTACTTATTGAATGACTCAGTTACCCAGCTCTGTCAGGAGGAATGAGACAACATTCACCCTACTTATTGAATGACTCAGTTACCCAGCTCTGTCAGGAGGAATGAGACAACATTCACCCTACTTATTGAATGACTCAGTTACCCAGCTCTGTCAGGAGGAATGGACCAACATTCACCCTACTTATTGAATGACTCAGTTACCCAGCTCTGTCAGGAGGAATGAGACAACATTCACCCTACTTATTGAATGACTCAGTTACCCAGCTCTGTCAGGAGGAATGGGCCAACATTCACCCTACTTATTGAATGACTCAGTTACCCAGCTCTGTCAGGAGGAATGAGACAACATTCACCCTACTTATTGAATGACTCAGTTACCCAGCTCTGTCAGGAGGAATGGGCCAACATTCACCCTACTTATTGAATGACTCAGTTACCCAGCTCTGTCAGGAGGAATGGGCCAACATTCACCCTACTTATTGAATGACTCAGTTACCCAGCTCTGTCAGGAGGAATGGGCCAACATTCACCCTACTTATTGAATGACTCAGTTACCCAGCTCTGTCAGGAGGAATGAGACAACATTCACCCTACTTATTGAATGACTCAGTTACCCAGCTCTGTCAGGAGGAATGGGCCAACATTCACCCTACTTATTGAATGACTCAGTTACCCAGCTCTGTCAGGAGGAATGAGCCAACATTCACCCTACTTATTGAATGACTCAGTTACCCAGCTCTGTCAGGAGGAATGGGACAACATTCACCCTACTTATTGAATGACTCAGTTACCCAGCTCTGTCAGGAGGAATGGGCCAACATTCACCCTACTTATTGAATGACTCAGTTACCCAGCTCTGTCAGGAGGAATGAGACAACATTCACCCTACTTATTGAATGACTCAGTTACCCAGCTCTGTCAGGAGGAATGAGACAACATTCACCCTACTTATTGAATGACTCAGTTACCCAGCTCTGTCAGGAGGAATGGGACAACATTCACCCTACTTATTGAATGACTCAGTTACCCAGCTCTGTCAGGAGGAATGGGCCAACATTCACCCTACTTATTGAATGACTCAGTTACCCAGCTCTGTCAGGAGGAATGAGCCAACATTCACCCTACTTATTGAATGACTCAGTTACCCAGCTCTGTCAGGAGGAATGAGCCAACATTCACCCTACTTATTGAATGACTCAGTTACCCAGTTACCCAGCTCTGTCAGGAGGAATGGACCAACATTCACCCTACTTATTGAATGACTCAGTTACCCAGCTCTGTCAGGAGGAATGGACAACATTCACCCTACTTATTGAATGACTCAGTTACCCAGCTCTGTCAGGAGGAATGAGCCAACATTCACCCTACTTATTGAATGACTCAGTTACCCCAGCTCTGTCAGGAGGAATGAGACAACATTCACTGTCCTACTTATTGAATGACTCAGTTACCCAGCTCTGTCAGGAGGAATGGGACAACATTCACCTACTTATTGAATGACTCAGTTACCCAGCTCTGTCAGGAGGAATGGGACAACATTCACCCTACTTATTGAATGACTCAGTTACCCCAGCTCTGTCAGGAGGAATGAGCCAACATTCACCCTACTTATTGAATGACTCAGTTACCCAGCTCTGTCAGGAGGAATGAGACAACATTCACCCTACTTATTGAATGACTCAGTTACCCAGCTCTGTCAGGAGGAATGAGACAACATTCAGGAGGAATGAGACAACATTCACCCTACTTATTGAATGACTCAGTTACCCAGCTCTGTCAGGAGGAATGGGCCAACATTCACCCTACTTATTGAATGACTCAGTTACCCAGCTCTGTCAGGAGGAATGAGACAACATTCACCCTACTTATTGAATGACTCAGTTACCCAGCTCTGTCAGGAGGAATGAGCCAACATTCACCCTACTTATTGAATGACTGTCAGTTACCCAGCTCTGTCAGGAGGAATGGGCCAACATTCACCCTACTTATTGAATGACTCAGTTACCCAGCTCTGTCAGGAGGAATGGGACAACATTCACCCTACTTATTGAATGACTCAGTTACCCAGCTCTGTCAGGAGGAATGAGCCAACATTCACCCTACTTATTGAATGACTCAGTTACCCAGCTCTGTCAGGAGGAATGGGACAACATTCACCCTACTTATTGAATGACTCAGTTACCCAGCTCTGTCAGGAGGAATGAGACAACATTCACCCTACTTATTGAATGACTCAGTTACCCAGCTCTGTCAATGAGCCAACATTCACCCTACTTATTGAAATGGTTACCCAGCTCCAACATTCACCCTACTTATTGAATGACTCAGTTACCCAGCTCTGTCAGGAGGAATGAGTCAACATTCACCCTACTTATTGAATGACTCAGTTACCCAGCTCTGTCAGGAGGAATGAGCCAACATTCACCCTACTTATTGAATGACTCAGTTACCCAGCTCTGTCAGGAGGAATGAGACAACATTCACCCTACTTATTGAATGACTCAGTTACCCAGCTCTGTCAGGAGGAATGAGCCAACATTCACCCTACTTATTGAATGACTCAGTTACCCAGCTCTGTCAGGAGGAATGGGACAACATTCACCCTACTTATTGAATGACTCAGTTACCCAGCTCTGTCAGGAGGAATGAGACAACATTCACCCTACTTATTGAATGACTCAGTTACCCAGCTCTGTCAGGAGGAATGAGCCAACATTCACCCTACTTATTGAATGACTCAGTTACCCAGCTCTGTCAGGAGGAATGAGACAACATTCACCCTACTTATTGAATGACTCAGTTACCCAGCTCTGTCAGGAGGAATGAGACAACATTCACCCTACTTATTGAATGACTCAGTTACCCAGCTCTGTCAGGAGGAATGGACCAACATTCACCCTACTTATTGAATGACTCAGTTACCCAGCTCTGTCAGGAGGAATGAGACAACATTCACCCTACTTATTGAATGACTCAGTTACCCAGCTCTGTCAGGAGGAATGAGACAACATTCACCCTACTTATTGAATGACTCAGTTACCCAGCTCTGTCAGGAGGAATGGGACAACATTCACCCTACTTATTGAATGACTCAGTTACCCAGCTCTGTCAGGAGGAATGGGACAACATTCACCCTACTTATTGAATGACTCAGTTACCCAGCTCTGTCAGGAAGGAATGAGCCAACATTCACCCTACTTATTGAATGACTCAGTTACCCAGCTCTGTCAGGAGGAATGAGACAACATTCACCCTACTTATTGAATGACTCAGTTACCCAGCTCTGTCAGGAGGAATGAGACAACATTCACCCTACTTATTGAATGACTCAGTTACCCAGCTCTGTCAGGAGGAATGGGCCAACATTCACCCTACTTATTGAATGACTCAGTTACCCAGCTCTGTCAGGAGGAATGAGACAACATTCACCCTACTTATTGAATGACTCAGTTACCCAGCTCTGTCAGGAGGAATGAGACAACATTCACCCTACTTATTGAATGACTCAGTTACCCAGCTCTGTCAGGAGGAATGAGCCAACATTCACCCTACTTATTGAATGACTCAGTTACCCAGCTCTGTCAGGAGGAATGAGCCAACATTCACCCTACTTATTGAATGACTCAGTTACCCAGCTCTGTCAGGAGGAATGAGACAACATTCACCCTACTTATTGAATGACTCAGTTACCCAGCTCTGTCAGGAGGAATGAGCCAACATTCACCCTACTTATTGAATGACTCAGTTACCCAGCTCTGTCAGGAGGAATGAGACAACATTCACCCTACTTATTGAATGACTCAGTTACCCAGCTCTGTCAGGAGGAATGGGACAACATTCACCCTACTTATTGAATGACTCAGTTACCCAGCTCTGTCAGGAGGAATGAGCCAACATTCACCCTACTTATTGAATGACTCAGTTACCCAGCTCTGTCAGGAGGAATGAGACAACATTCACCCTACTTATTGAATGACTCAGTTACCCAGCTCTGTCAGGAGGAATGAGCCAACATTCACCCTACTTATTGAATGACTCAGTTACCCAGCTCTGTCAGGAGGAATGGGCCAACATTCACCCTACTTATTGAATGACTCAGTTACCCAGCTCTGTCAGGAGGAATGGACCAACATTCACCCTACTTATTGAATGACTCAGTTACCCAGCTCTGTCAGGAGGAATGAGACAACATTCACCCTACTTATTGAATGACTCAGTTACCCAGCTCTGTCAGGAGGAATGGGACAACATTCACCCTACTTATTGAATGACTCAGTTACCCAGCTCTGTCAGGAGGAATGGGCCAACATTCACCCTACTTATTGAATGACTCAGTTACCCAGCTCTGTCAGGAGGAATGGGCCAACATTCACCCTACTTATTGAATGACTCAGTTACCCAGCTCTGTCAGGAGGAATGAGCCAACATTCACCCTACTTATTGAATGACTCAGTTACCCAGCTCTGTCAGGAGGAATGAGCCAACATTCACCCTACTTATTGAATGACTCAGTTACCCAGCTCTGTCAGGAGGAATGAGACAACATTCACCCTACTTATTGAATGACTCAGTTACCCAGCTCTGTCAGGAGGAATGAGCCAACATTCACCCTACTTATTGAATGACTCAGTTACCCAGCTCTGTCAGGAGGAATGAGCCAACATTCACCATACTTATTGAATGACTCAGTTACCCAGCTCTGTCAGGAGGAATGAGACAACATTCACCCTACTTATTGAATGACTCAGTTACCCAGCTCTGTCAGGAGGAATGAGCCAACATTCACCCTACTTATTGAATGACTCAGTTACCCAGCTCTGTCAGGAGGAATGAGCCAACATTCACCCTACTTATTGAATGACTCAGTTACCCAGCTCTGTCAGGAGGAATGGGCCAACATTCACCCTACTTATTGAATGACTCAGTTACCCAGCTCTGTCAGGAGGAATGGGCCAACATTCACCCTACTTATTGAATGACTCAGTTACCCAGCTCTGTCAGGAGGAATGAGCCAACATTCACCCTACTTATTGAATGACTCAGTTACCCAGCTCTGTCAGGAGGAAGCTCTGTCAGGAGGAATGAGACAACATTCACCCTACTTATTGAATGACTCAGTTACCCAGCTCTGTCAGGAGGAATGAGACAACATTCACCCTACTTATTGAATGACTCAGTTACCCAGCTCTGTCAGGAGGAATGGGCCAACATTCACCCTACTTATTGAATGACTCAGTTACCCAGCTCTGTCAGGAGGAATGAGACAACATTCACCCTACTTATTGAATGACTCAGTTACCCAGCTCTGTCAGGAGGAATGAGACAACATTCACCCTACTTATTGAATGACTCAGTTACCCAGCTCTGTCAGGAGGAATGGGCCAACATTCACCCTACTTATTGAATGACTCAGTTACCCAGCTCTGTCAGGAGGAATGGAGCCAACATTCACCCTACTTATTGAATGACTCAGTTACCCAGCTCTGTCAGGAGGAATGAGCCAACATTCACCCTACTTATTGAATGACTCAGTTACCCAGCTCTGTCAGGAGGAATGAGACAACATTCACCCTACTTATTGAATGACTCAGTTACCCAGCTCTGTCAGGAGGAATGGACCAACATCCACCCTACTTATTGAATGACTCAGTTACCCAGCTCTGTCAGGAGGAATGTGACAACATTCACCCTACTTATTGAATGACTCAGTTACCCAGCTCTGTCAGGAGGAATGAGACAACATTCACCCTACTTATTGAATGACTCAGTTACCCAGCTCTGTCAGGAGGAATGGGCCAACATTCACCCTACTTATTGAATGACTCAGTTACCCAGCTCTGTCAGGAGGAATGAGACAACATTCACCCTACTTATTGAATGACTCAGTTACCCAGCTCTGTCAGGAGGAATGGGCCAACATTCACCCTACTTATTGAATGACTCAGTTACCCAGCTCTGTCAGGAGGAATGAGACAACATTCACCCTACTTATTGAATGACTCAGTTACCCAGCTCTGTCAGGAGGAATGGACAACACCTTATTGAAACATTCACCCTACTTATTGAATGACTCAGTTACCCAGCTCTGCCAACATTCACCCTCAGGAGGAATGGGAATGGGCCAACATTCACCCTACTTATTGAATGACTCAGTTACCCAGCTCTGTCAGGAGGAATGAGACAACATTCACCCTACTTATTGAATGACTCAGTTACCCAGCTCTGTCAGGAGGAATGAGACAACATTCACCCTACTTATTGAATGACTCAGTTACCCAGCTCTGTCAGGAGGAATGAGACAACATTCACCCTACTTATTGAATGACTCAGTTACCCAGCTCTGTCAGGAGGAATGGGACAACATTCACCCTACTTATTGAATGACTCAGTTACCCAGCTCTGTCAGGAGGAATGGGCCAACATTCACCCTACTTATTGAATGACTCAGTTACCCAGCTCTGTCAGGAGGAATGAGTCAACATTCACCCTACTTATTGAATGACTCAGTTACCCAGCTCTGTCAGGAGGAATGGCCAACATTCACCCCAACATTCACCCTACTTATTGAATGACTCAGTTACCCAGCTCTGTCAGGAGGAATGGGTTACCCACAACATTCACCCTACTTATTGAATGACTCAGTTACCCAGCTCTGTCAGGAGGAATGGGCCAACATTCACCCTACTTATTGAATGACTCAGTTACCCAGCTCTGTCAGGAGGAATGGGACAACATTCACCCTACTTATTGAATGACTCAGTTACCCAGCTCTGTCAGGAGGAATGAGCCAACATTCACCCTACTTATTGAATGACTCAGTTACCCAGCTCTGTCAGGAGGAATGGGACAACATTCACCCTACTTATTGAATGACTCAGTTACCCAGCTCTGTCAGGAGGAATGAGTCAACATTCACCCTACTTATTGAATGACTCAGTTACCCAGCTCTGTCAGGAGGAATGGGCCAACATTCACCCTACTTATTGAATGACTCAGTTACCCAGCTCTGTCAGGAGGAATGAGGAATCAACATTCACCCTACTTATTGAATGACTCAGTTACCCAGCTCTGTCAGGAGGAATGGACCAACATTCACCCTACTTATTGAATCAGAGCTCTCAGTTGACCCAGCTCTGTCAGGAGGAATGGGACAACATTCACCCTACTTATTGAATGACTCAGTTACCCAGCTCTGTCAGGAGGAATGAGACAACATTCACCCTACTTATTGAATGACTCAGTTACCCAGCTCTGTCAGGAGGAATGAGACAACATTCACCCTACTTATTGAATGACTCAGTTACCCAGCTCTGTCAGGAGGAATGAGCCAACATTCACCCTACTTATTGAATGACTCAGTTACCCAGCTCTGTCAGGAGGAATGAGACAACATTCACCCTACTTATTGAATGACTCAGTTACCCAGCTCTGTCAGGAGGAATGAGACAACATTCACCCTACTTATTGAATGACTCAGTTACCCAGCTCTGTCAGGAGGAATGAGCCAACATTCACCCTACTTATTGAATGACTCAGTTACCCAGCTCTGTCAGGAGGAATGAGCCAACATTCACCCTACTTATTGAATGACTCAGTTACCCAGCTCTGTCAGGAGGAATGAGACAACATTCACCCTACTTATTGAATGACTCAGTTACCCAGCTCTGTCAGGAGGAATGTTACCCAGCTGCCAACATTCACCCTACTTATTGAATGACTCAGTTACCCAGCTCTGTCAGGAGGAATGAGACAACATTCACCCTACTTATTGAATGACTCAGTTACCCAGCTCTGTCAGGAGGAATGAGACAACATTCACCCTACTTATTGAATGACTCAGTTACCCAGCTCTGTCAGGAGGAATGGGCCAACATTCACCCTACTTATTGAATGACTCAGTTACCCAGCTCTGTCAGGAGGAATGAGACAACATTCACCCTACTTATTGAATGACTCAGTTACCCAGCTCTGTCAGGAGGAATGAGACAACATTCACCCTACTTATTGA
The DNA here is from genome assembly GCF_023373465.1 of Oncorhynchus keta. NCBI lineage: Eukaryota > Metazoa > Chordata > Actinopteri > Salmoniformes > Salmonidae > Oncorhynchus > Oncorhynchus keta. The sequence continues at coordinate 687,083 of NW_026290804.1, forward strand.
ATGACTCAGTTACCCAGCTCTGTCAGGAGGAATGAGACAACATTCACCCTACTTATTGAATGACTCAGTTACCCAGCTCTGTCAGGAGGAATGGGCCAACATTCACCCTACTTATTGAATGACTCAGTTACCCAGCTCTGTCAGGAGGAATGAGACAACATTCACCCTACTTATTGAATGACTCAGTTACCCAGCTCTGTCAGGAGGAATGGCCAACATTCACCCTACTTATTGAATGACTCAGTTACCCAGCTCTGTCAGGAGGAATGGACCAACATTCACCCTACTTATTGAATGACTCAGTTACCCAGCTCTGTCAGGAGGAATGAGACAACATTCACCCTACTTATTGAATGACTCAGTTACCCAGCTCTGTCAGGAGGAATGAGCCAACATTCACCCTACTTATTGAATGACTCAGTTACCCAGCTCTGTCAGGAGGAATGAGACAACATTCACCCTACTTATTGAATGACTCAGTTACCCAGCTCTGTCAGGAGGAATGAGCCAACATTCACCCTACTTATTGAATGACTCAGTTACCCAGCTCTGTCAGGAGGAATGAGACAACATTCACCCTACTTATTGAATGACTCAGTTACCCAGCTCTGTCAGGAGGAATGAGACAACATTCACCCTACTTATTGAATGACTCAGTTACCCAGCTCTGTCAGGAGGAATGAGACAACATTCACCCTACTTATTGAATGACTCAGTTACCCAGCTCTGTCAGGAGGAATGGGCCAACATTCACCCTACTTATTGAATCACGCTTGTGGAAGGCCACCTGAATCATTTGACCCAAGTTAAACAATTTAAAAGGCAATGCTACCAAATACTAATTGAGTGTACGTAAACTTCTGACCCAGTGGGAATGTGATGAAAGAAATTAAAGCTGAAATAAATAATTGTCTCTACAATTATTCTGACATTTCACATTCTTAAAATAAACTGACCTAAAACAGTGAATTTTTTCGAGGATTAAATGTCATGAATTTTGAAAATCTGAGCTTAAATGTATTTGGCTAGAACACACTGCCGCACGGGTTTGCTTTGCAAATGAGGCTAAATGTTCCGCTAGGGTGCCTCTAAGGGTACATGTTCTGCTAGGCCGCCTCTAAGGGTACATGTTCTGCTAGGCTGCCTCTAAGTGTACATTTTCTGCTAGGGTGCCTCTAAGGGTACATGTTCTGCTAGGCTGACTCTAAGGTTACATGTTCTGCTAGGCTGCCTCTAAGGGTACATGTTCTGCTAGGCTGCCTCTAAGGTTACATGTTCTGCTAGGCTGCCTCTAAGGGTACATGTTCTGCTAGGCTGCCTCTAAGGGTACATGTTCTGCTAGGCTGCCTCTAAGGTTACATGTTCTGCTAGGCTGCCTCTAAGGGTACATGTTCTGCTAGGCTGCCTCTAAGGTTACATGTTCTGCTAGGCTGCCTCTAAGGTTACATGTTCTGCTAGGCTGCCTCTAAGGGTACATGTTCTGCTAGGCTGCCTCTAAGGGTACATGTTCTGCTAGGTGCTGTACATGTTCTGCTAGGCTGCCTCTAAGGGTACATGTTCTGCCAGGCTGCCTCTAGGGTACATGTTCTGCCAGGCTGCCTCTAAGGGTACATGTTCTGCAGGCTGCCTCTAAGGGTACATGTTCTGCCAGGCTGCCTCTAAGGGTACATGTTCTGCCAGGCTGCCTCTAAGGGTACATGTTCTGCTAGGCTGCCTCTGGGGGTACATGTTCTGCTAGGCTGCCTCTAAGGGTACATGTTCTGCTAGGCTGCCTCTAAGGGTACATGTTCTGCTAGGCTGCCTCTAAGGTTACATGTTCTGCTAGGCTGCCTCTAAGGGTACATGTTCTGCTAGGCTGCCTCTAAGGGTACATGTTCTGCTAGGCTGCCTCTAAGGGTACATGTTCTGCTAGGCTGCCTCTAAGGGTACATGTTCTGCTAGGCTGCCTCTAAGGGTACATGTTCTGCTAGGCTGCCTCTAAGGTTACATGTTCTGCTAGGCTGCCTCTAAGGGTACATGTTCTGCTAGGCTGCCTCTAAGGGTACATGTTCTGCCAGGCTGCCTCTAAGGGTACATGTTCTGCTAGGCTGCCTCTAAGGGTACATGTTCTGCTAGGCTGCCTCTAAGGGTACATGTTCTGCCAGGCTGCCTCTCAGGGTACATGTTCTGCTAGGCTGCCTCTAAGGTTACATGTTCTGCTAGGCTGCCTCTAAGGGTACATGTTCTGCTAGGCTGCCTCTAAGGGTACATGTTCTGCTAGGCTGCCTCTAAGGGTACATGTTCTGCTAGGCTGCCTCTAAGGCTAAATGTTCTGCTAGGCTGCCTCTAAGGCTAAATGTTCTGCTAGGCTGCCTCTAAGGTTACATGTTCTGCTAGGCTGCCTCTAAGGTTACATGTTCTGCTAGGCTGCCTCTAAGGTTACATGTTCTGCCAGGCTGCCTCTAAGGCTAAATGTTCAGTGAGGCCATATAGAGTTAAACTTCACAAATAACATAGTAGAAGCTCTGTTTGATCAATATGGGGGCATGATCAGAATGGAACAACAGCCCTGAACAGGCCCCTCATCTCAGGGTAAAATGGCAGGATGCTAGCTGTGTTTACGGGATGTGCCATAGCTTTTAGGACGCTCTATCCACTGGGTTTTACAGTAGAAACGGAGAAGTCATGCCACTCATTTAAATCACCATAAATGTTCCTCCGAACTTGATCACAGTCACATTACACCCAATAAAGCTCCTTTTGTTAATACAGCAAAGAACAAAAACACAGCACAGGCGTTGTTGATGTATCCTTTTAAGCAGACATGGTCCGACTGTACCCAAATAATCTATACACATGCATCAGTAAACTTAAAAATAATTTGTAGAGTGATTTAGCTTTCACACACTTCAGAGAGATTTTAGCATTCATGAGAGATTTTAGCATTCATAAGAGATTTTAGCATTCATGAAAGATTTTAGCATTCATGAGAGATTTTAGCATTCATGAGAGATTTTAGCATTCATGAAAGATTTTAGCATTCATGAGAGATTTTAGCATTCATGAGAGATTTTAGCATTCATGAGAGATTTTAGCATTCATTGGAGATTTTAGGCGCAAATCATTTCAGCGATCCCCTGCCTTGCCTGTAGCACATTTACTGCCCCAGTGCAGAACTAATATTATTGAAAAGCAATTTTCTCTCCATTGTTTTCATGTTGACAGCAGCAGATTGTTTCAGATAAGTAATTAAACATTCTCTTCTCTCAGACTCTGCAAGCCCACAGACCACTTCATCACAGATGCCAATAGGAATGAAAATGACTGTGGTTATTACAACCACAATATACAGACGTATCTAGTCAGCTGTACAGCAAGCATGTCCTGATGAAACTGATGATGGTTCTCTGTCTATTTGCCTATAACAACTGGTGCACGAAGTCTAATATAATAGAAGTCTTGAGGCTTTGCTCGCCTAAGGTAGAGTACCTCATGATAATCTGTAGACCACACTATTTACCAAGAGAGTTTTCATCTTCATTTTTCATCGCTGTTTATTTACCACCACAAACTGATGCTGGCATTAAGACCACACTCAACGAGCTGTATAAGACGCAAACAAGAACATGCTCATCCAGAGGTGGCGCTCCTATTGGCCGGGGACTTTAATGCAGGGAAACTGAAATCATTTTTACCTCATTTCTACCAGCATCTGCAACTAGAGGAACAAAAACTCTAGACCACCTTTACAACACAGAGACGCATCCAAAGCTTATCCTCACCCTCCATTTGGCTAAATCTGACCATAACTCTTTCCTTTTGATTCCTGCTTACAAGCTAAACTCAAACAGGAAGTACCAGTGACACGCTCAGTAGGGAAGTGGTCCGATGAAGCAGTTGCTAAGCTACCGGACTGTTTCGCTAGCAGAGACTGGACTGTGTTCCGGGATTCATCCGATAACATTGAGGAGTATAACACCTCAGTTACCGGCTTAATTAATAAGTGCATCGCCAATATCCTCCCCACAGTGACCGTGCGTACATATCCCAACCAGAAGCCATGGATTACAGGTAACATCAGCACTGAGCTAAAGGCTAGAGCTGCTGCTTTCAAGGAACGTGACTCTAACCCGGACACTTATAAGAAATCCCACTATGCCCTCTAACGAACCATCAAACAGGCAAAGCATCAATACAGGACTCAGATCGAATCCTACTACACCGGCTCCAATGCTCGTCAAATGTGGCCGGGCTTGCAAACTATAATGGATTACAAAGGGAAATCCAGTCGAGCTGACCAGTGACGCGAGCCTACATGACGCGCTAAATGCCTTCTATGCTCGCACCAGCTGTTCTGGATGACTGGATGACTGTGTGATCACACTCTCTGTAGCTGGTGTGAGTAGGACCTTTAAACAAGTTAACATTCACAAGGCTGCAGGGCCAGATGGGTACTCAGAACATACACTGACCAGCTGGCAAGTGTCTTCGCTGACATTTTAAACAACTCCCTGACCCAGTCTGTAATACCAACATGTTTCAAGCAGCCCACCATAGTCCCTGTGCCCAAGAACACTAAGATAACCCACCTAAATGACAACCGCCTCGTTGCACTCACATCTGTAGCCATGAAATACTTAAAAATGCTGGTCATGGCTCACATCAATACCATCATCCCAGAAACCCTAGACCCACTACAATTCACATACAGCCCCAATCTCTACTGCACTCCACACTGACGTTTCTGACCTGGACAAAAGGAACACACACATAAATGGTTGTTTATCTAGACTCTTTAGGATTTCTATAATAAAGAGATGATTGAGTCTGGCTAAACCATAAAGAATGTAAAATAAGGACTAGTGGTGACGGTTACCGAGGAGGAGGGATGAACTGGCTTCATAGTCAGGTGACCAATGAAAAACAACACATTTCTAGAGAGAAGAGAGAGAAACAACAGGTTTCTAGAGAGAAGACAGAAGGAGAGAGAGGGGGAAAGAGAGAAGAGAGAGAAACAACAGGTTGGTAGAGAGAAGAGAGAGAAACAACAGGTTGGTAGAGAGAAGAGAGGGGGAAAGAGAGAAGAGAGAGAAACAACAGGTTTCTAGAGAGAAGACAGAAGGAGAGAGAGGGGGAAAGAGAGAAGAGAGAGAAACAACAGGTTTCTAGAGAGAAGACAGAAGGGGAGAGAGGGGGAAAGAGAGAAGAGAGAGAAACAACAGGTTTCTAGAGAGAAGAGAGAGAAACAACAGGTTTCTAGAGAGAAGACAGAAGGAGAGAGAGGGGGAAAGAGAGAAGAGAGAGAAACAACAGGTTTCTAGAGAGAAGAGAGAGAAACAACAGGTTTCTAGAGAGAAGACAGAAGGAGAAAGAGGGGGAAAGAGAGAAGAGAGAGAAACAACAGGTTTCTAGAGAGAAGAGAGAGAATCAACAGGTTTCTGGAGAGAAGAGAGAGAAACAACAGGTTTCTAGAGAGAAGAGAGAGAGACAACAGGTTTCTAGAGAGAAGAGAGGGGGAAAGAGAGAAGAGAGAGAAACAACAGGTTTCTAGAGAGAAGACAGAAGGAGAGAGAGGGGGAAAGAGAGAAGAGAGAGAAACAACAGCTTTCTAGAGAGAAGACAGAAGGAGAGAGAGGGGGAAAGAGAGAAGAGAGAGAAACAACAGGTTTCTAGAGAGAAGAGAGAGAAACAACAGGTTTCTAGAGAGAAGAGAGAGAAACAACAGGTTTCTAGAGAGAAGACAGAAGGAGAGAGAGGGGGAAAGAGAGAAGAGAGAGAAACAACAGCTTTCTAGAGAGAAGACAGAAGGAGAGAGAGGGGGAAAGAGAGAAGAGAGAGAAACAACAGGTTTCTAGAGAGAAGAGAGAGAAACAACAGGTTTCTAGAGAGAAGAGAGAGAAACAACAGGTTTCTAGAGAGAAGAGAGAGAAACAACAGGTTGCTAGAGAGAAGAGAGGGGGGAAGAGAGAAGAGAGAGAGACAACAGGTTTCTAGAGAGAAGAGAGAGAGACAACAGGTTGGTAGAGAGAAGAGAGGGGGAAAGAGAGAAGAGAGAGAAACAACAGGTTTCTAGAGAGAAGACAGAAGGGGAGAGAGGGGGAAAGAGAGAAGAGAGAGAAACAACAGGTTTCTAGAGAGAAGAGAGAGAAACAACAGGTTTCTAGAGAGAAGACAGAAGGAGAGAGAGGGAGAAAGAGAGAAGAGAGAGAAACAACAGGTTTCTAGAGAGAAGAGAGAGAAACAACAGGTTTCTAGAGAGAAGACAGAAGGAGAGAGAGGGGGAAAGAGAGAAGAGAGAGAAACAACAGGTTTCTAGAGAGAAGAGAGAGAAACAACAGGTTTCTAGAGAGAAGACAGAAGGAGAAAGAGGGGGAAAGAGAGAAGAGAGAGAAACAACAGGTTTCTAGAGAGTAGAGAGAGAAACAACAGGTTTCTGGAGAGAAGAGAGAGAAACAACAGGTTTCTAGAGAGAAGAGAGAGAGACAACAGGTTTCTAGAGAGAAGAGAGGGGGAAAGAGAGAAGAGAGAGAAACAACAGGTTTCTAGAGAGAAGACAGAAGGAGAGAGGGGAGAGAGGGGGAAAGAGAGAAGAGAGAGAAACAACAGCTTTCTAGAGAGAAGACAGAAGAGAGAGAGAGGGGGAAAGAGAGAAGAGAGAGAAACAACAGCTTTCTAGAGAGAAGAGAGAGAAACAACAGGTTTTTAGAGAGAAGAGAGAGAAACAACAGCTTTCTAGAGAGAAGACAGAAGGAGAGAGAGGGGGAAAGAGAGAAGAGAGAGAAACAACAGGTTTCTAGAGAGAAGAGAGAGAAACAACAGGTTTCTAGAGAGAAGAGAGAGAAACAACAGGTTGCTAGAGAGAAGAGAGGGGGGAAGAGAGAAGAGAGAGAGACAACAGGTTTCTAGAGAGAAGAGAGAGAGACAACAGGTTGGTAGAGAGAAGAGAGGGGGAAAGAGAGAAGAGAGAGAAACAACAGGTTGGTAGAGAGAAGAGAGGGGGAAAGAGAGAAGAGAGAGAGACAACAGGTTGCTAGAGAGAAGAGAGAGAGACAACAGGTTGCCAGAGAGAAGAGAGAGACAACAGGTTGCTAGAGAGAAGAGAGAGAGACAACAGGTTGCTAGAGAGAAGAGAGAGAGACAACAGGTTGGTAGAGAGAAGAGAGAGAGACAACAGGTTGGTAGAGAGAAGAGAGAGAAACAACAGGTTGCTAGAGAGAAGAGAGAGAGACAACAGGTTTCTAGAGAGAAGAGAGAGAGACAACAAGTTGCTAGAGAGAAGAGAGAGAAACAACAGGTTGCTAGAGAGAAGAGAGAGAGACAACAGGTTGCTAGAGAGAAGAGAGAGAGACAACAAGTTGCTAGAGAGAAGAGAGAGAGACAACAGGTTGCTAGAGAGAAGAGAGAGAAACAAGTTGGTAGAGAAAAGAGAGGGGGAAAGAGAGAAGAGAGAGAGACAACAGGTTTCTAGAGAGAAGAGAGAGAGACAACAAGTTGCTAGAGAGAAGACAGAGAGACAACAGGTTGCTAGAGAGAAGAGAGAGAGACAACAGGTTGCCAGAGAGAAGAGAGAGAGACAACAGGTTGCTAGAGAGAAGAGAGAGAGACAACAGGTTGCTAGAGAGAAGAGAGAGAGACAACAGGTTGCTAGAGAGAAGAGAGACAACAGGTTGCTAGAGAGAAGATATAGAGACAACAGGTTGCTAGAGAGAAGAGAGAGAGACAACAGGTTGCTAGAAAGAAGAGAGGGGGAAAGAGAGAAGAGAGAGAAACAACAGGTTTCTAGAGAGAAGAGAGAGAGACAACAGGTTGGCTAGAGAGAAGAGAGGGGGAAAGAGAGGAGAAAGAGAAACAACAGGTTGCTAGAGAGAAGAGAGAAGGAAAGAGAGAAGAGAAGAGAGAAGAGAGAGAAACAACAGGTTGCTAGAGAGAAGAGAGAGAGACAACAGGTTGCTAGAGAGAAGAGAGAAAGAGACAACAAGTTGCTAGAGAGAAGAGAGAGAGACAACAGGTTGCTAGAGAGAAGAGAGAGAGACAACAGGTTGCTAGAGAGAAGAGAGAGAGACAACAGGTTGCTAGAGAGAAGAGAGAGAGACAACAAGTTGCTAGAGAGAAGAGAGAGAGACAACAGGTTGCTAGAGAGAAGAGAGAGAAACAAGTTGGTAGAGAAAAGAGAGGGGGAAAGAGAGAAGAGAGAGAGACAACAGGTTTCTAGAGAGAAGAGAGAGAAACAACAGGTTTCTAGAGAGAAGAGAGAGAGACAACAAGTTGCTAGAGAGAAGACAGAGAGACAACAGGTTGCTAGAGAGAAGAGAGAGAGACAACAGGTTGCTAGAGAGAAGAGAGAGAGACAACAGGTTGCTAGAGAGAAGAGAGAGAGACAACAAGTTGCTAGAGAGAAGAGAGAGAGACAACAGGTTGCTAGAGAGAAGAGAGAGAAACAACAGGTTGCTAGAGAGAAGAGAGAGAGACAACAGGTTGCTAGAGAGAAGAGAGAGAGACAACAAGTTGCTAGAGAGAAGAGAGAGAGACAACAGGTTGCTAGAGAGAAGAGAGAGAAACAAGTTGGTAGAGAAAAGCAGAGAAAAGCTGAGGGAAAGGGGAAAGAGAGAAGAGAGAGAGACAACAGGTTTCTAGAGAGAAGAGAGAGAAACAACAGGTTTCTAGAGAGAAGAGAGAGAGACAACAAGTTGCTAGAGAGAAGACAGAGAGACAACAGGTTGCTAGAGAGAAGAGAGAGAGACAACAGGTTGCTTGAGAGAAGAGAGAGAGACAACAGGTTGCTAGAGAGAAGAGAGAGAGACAACAGGTTGCTAGAGAGAAGAGAGAGAGACAACAAGTTGCTAGAGAGAAGAGAGAGAGACAACAGGTTGCTATAGAGAAGAGAGAGAAACAAGTTGGCAGAGAAAAGAGAGGGGAAAGAGAGAAGAGAGAGAGACAACAGGTTTCTAGAGAGAAGAGAGAGAGACAACAAGTTGCTAGAGAGAAGACAGAGAGACAACAGGTTGCTAGAGAGAAGAGAGAGAGACAACAGGTTGCCAGAGAGAGAGAGAGACAACAGGTTGCTAGAGAGAAGAGAGAGAGACAACAGCTTCCCAGTCCTGTCTGGTAGTAAATCATTCACATAGCAGCGTTGCTAGAGAGAAGAGAGAGAGACAACAGGTTGCCAGAGAGAAGAGACAGACAACAGGTTGCTAGAGAGAAGAGAGAGAGACAACAGGTTGCTAGAGAGAAGAGAGAGAGACAACAGGTTGCTAAGTGTTTAGAGTCTCCTGAGTGTTCTAGTCTCCTAAAGGTTCCTAGAGTTCCGTTCTACTGACGGTTCCAAATGAATCAAGTAGAAACATGTGGCTCAGTTGGTACAGCATGGCGCTTGCAATGCCAGGAATGTTGGTTCGTATTCCCAAGGGGGACCAGAACAGTGAAGGACAATAGTATGAAATGTAAGTAGCTCCAGGGAAGTGTTTCTGACGTGGTCTTCCACTGCGAGGACAATCATCTGTCGGTCTTGTCTCTCCTGTGGCGCTGTCTTAGGCGTCTCACAGTACAGACATTGCAATTTACTGCCCTGGCCCCATCTGCAGTCCTCATGCCTCCTTGCAGCATGCCTAAGGCACGTTCACGCAGAATACCAGCATGCCTCCTTGCAGCATGCCTAAGGCACGTTCACGCAGAATACCAGCCTCTTTCTTTTGGTGTTTTTCAGAGTCAGTAGAAAGGCCTCTTTAGTGTCCTAAGTTTTCATAACTGTGACCTTAATTGCCTACCGTCTGTAAGCTGTTAGTGTCTTAACGACCGTTCCACAGGTGCGTGCTCATTAATTGTTTATGGTTCATTGAACAAGCATGGGAAACTGTGTAGGGATAGTCGTCCCATCAGTGGGACACCAGTCGACGGCATCCGGGGAAGTTGGAGGGCGTAATATTAAACATTCATGAACATACAAGTATCTTATATCATTTAAAATATTACATTATTGTTAACTTCTTATGGCTGGGGGGCAGTATTGAGTAGCTTGGATGAATAAGGTGCCCAGAGTAAACTGCCTGCTACTCAGGCCCAGAAGCTAAGATATGCATATTATCAGTATATTATTAGTATATTTGGATATAAAACACTTTGAAGTTTCTAAAACTGTTTGAATGATGTCTGTGAGTATAGCAAAACTCATATGGCAGGCAAAAACCGGAGAAAAATCTTTGCCTATCCAATATACAGTGTAACATTCGGTCCAATTGCACTTCCTAAGGCTTCCACTAGACGTCAACAGTCTTTAGAACCTTGTTTCAGGCTTCTACTGTGGAGGGGGAGCGAATAAGAGCTGTTTGAGTCAGAGGGAGGGAGAGGTCAGAGAGAGGGAGGGAGAGGGAGGGAGAGTTCAGAAAGAGGGAGGGAGAGGTCAGAGAGAGGGAGGAAGAGGTCAGAGAGAGGGAGGGAGAGGTCAGAGAGAGGGAGGGAGAGGTCAGAAGAGGGAGTGAGAGGGAGGGAAGAGGTCAGGAGAGGGAGGGAGGGAGGGAGGGAGGGAGGGAGGGAGGGAGGGAGGGAGGGAGGGAGGGAGGGAGGGAGGGAGGGAGGGAGGGAGGGAGGGAGGGAGGGAGGGAGGGAGAGTTCAGAAAGAGGGAGGGAGAGGTCAGAGAGAGGGAGGAAGAGGTCAGAGAGAGGGAGGGAGAGGTCAGAGAGAGGGAGGGAGAGGGAGGAAGAGGTCAGTGAGAGGGAGGGGAGGGAGGGAGGGAGGGAGGGAGGGAGGGAGGGAGGGAGGGAGGGAGGGAGGGAGGGAGGGAGGGAGGGGGGAGGGAGGGAGGGAGGGAGGGAGGGAGAGGGGGAGGGAGGGAGGGAGGATCAGTGAGAGGGAGGGAGAGAGGGAGAGGTCAGTGAGAGGGATGGAGAGGTCAGTGAGAGGGAGGGAGAGGTCAGAGAGAGGGTGGGAGTGGAGGGAGAGGTCAGTGAGAGGGAGAGGTCAGAGAGAGGGAGGGAGGGAGAGGTCAGTGAGAGGGAGGGAGAGATCAGAGAGAGGGTGGGAGATGGAGGGAGAGGTCAGTGAGAGAGAAGGAGAGGGAGAGGGAGGGAGAGGTCAGAGAGAGGGAGGGAGGGAGAGGTCAGTGAGAGGGAGGGAGAGGTCAGAGAGAGGCAGGGAGAGATCGGAGAGAGGGAGGGAGAGGGAGGAAGAGGTCAGTGAGAGGTAGGGAGAGGGAGGGAGGGAGGGAGAGAGGATCAGTGAGAGGGAGGGAGAGGTCAGTGAGAGGGAGGGAGGGAGAGGTCAGTGAGAGAGAAGGCGAGGGAGGGAGAGGTCAGAGAGAGGGAGGGAGGGAGAGTTCAGTGAGAGGGAGGGAGAGGTCAGAGAGAGGGTGTGAGATGGAGGGAGAGGTCAGTGAGAGGGAGGGAGAGGTCAGAGAGAGGGTGGGAGATGGAGGGAGAGGTCAGTGAGAGAGAAGGAGAGGGAGGGAGAGGTCAGAGAGAGGGAGGGAGGGAGAGGTCAGTGAGAGGGAGGGAGAGGTCAGAGAGAGGGTGGAAGATGGAGGGAGAGGTCAGTGAGAGAGAAGGATAGGGAGGGAGAGGTCAGTGAGAGGGAGGGAGGGAGAGATCAGTGAGAGGGAGGGAGAGGTCAGAGAGAGGGAGAGGTCAGAGAGAAGGAGGGAGAGGTCGGAGAGAGGTCGGGAGAGCGAGGTAGAGGTAAGAGAAAGGGAGGGAGAGGTCGGAGAGAGGGAGGAAGAGGTCAGTGAGAGGGAGGTAGAGGTCAGAGAGAGGGAGGGAGAGGTCAGAGAGAGGGAGGGAGAGGGAGGAAGAGGTCAGTGAGAGGTAGGGAGGGAGGGAGGGAGGGAGGGAGGGAGGGAGGGAGGGAGGGAGGGAGGGAGGGAGGGAGGGAGGGAGGGAGGGAGGGGTCATTGAGGGAGGGAGGGAGGGAGGGAGGGAGGGAGAGGTCAGTGAGAGGGAGGGAGAGGGAGGGAGAGGTCAGTGAGAGGGAGGGAGAGGGAGAGAGAGGTCAGTGAGGTGGAGGGAGGGAGAGGGAGGGAGAGTAGGGAGTGTAGACATTAGTAGAGGGTGGACAGCAGGACATTAGGAGGGGGGAGACAGCAGGACAATAGGAGGGGGGAGAGAGCGGGAAGCAGGAAGCCTGAACAGTATATTTGACCTATCACCTAACATAACTATTCTTCCCCCTTGGTGTTTTTCCTATTTTGTTGCTTTACAACCTGTAATATAAATGGATTTTTACTTGCATTTAATGTAATGGACACAACAGCAGCAAAGTTCTACAGCGGAGATAGGAGTATCTGTCACAGTACCACTTTAATCCACAGAGCTGGAGTTTAAACCTTCTTATGGCTTCTTAAGGGTTCCGCTAGTGGCAAGCACAACATATGATTATGTTAGGTCAGAGCCTAGTCACAAAAATCACACACAGCCATTTTCCAGTCAACGAGAGGAGTCACAAAAAGCAGAAATAGAGATCGAATTAATCACTAACCTTTAATGATCTTCATCAGATGACACTCATAGGACATCATGTTACACAATACATGTATGTTTTATTCGATAAAGTGCATATTTATATCCAAAAATCTCAGTTTACAATGGCGTGTTCCGTTCAGTAATGTTTTGCTTCCAAAACATCTGGTCAATTTACAGAGATACTCATAATAAACACTGATAAAAGATACAAGTGTTATTCACAGAATTAGAGATATACTTCTCCTTAATGCAACCGCTGTGTCAGATTTTTAAAAAACTTTACGGAAAAAGCAAACCATGCAATAATCTGAGTACGGCGCATAGACAACAAATCAAGCCATTCAGATATCCGCCATGTTGGAGTCAACAGAAGTCAGAAATAGCATTATAAATATTAACTTACCTTTGATGATCTTCATCAGAATGCACTTCCAGGAATTGCAGTTCCGCATGAAATGTTTGATTTGTTCGATAAAGTTCATCTTTATGTCCAAATACCTCCTTTTTGTTTGCACGTTTATCCCAGTAATCCAAATGCTCAATGCGCGATCAATTAGTTCAGACAAAAAGTCAAAAAGTACCGTTACAGTCCGTAGAAACATGTTAAAACCTCTTAGGGAAGCTGCGAAAATGTGCAGCTTTTTGTTAAAAATCGCGCAACATTTCAACGCCCTGCTATTCATGCCAGGAATATAGTATATGCATATGATTAGTATGTGTGGATAGAAAACACTCAGACGTTTCTAAAACTGGTTAAATCACGGCTGTGACTATAACAGAATGTGCGTTTCATTGAAAAGTGCAGGAAAATCTGATCACTGAAAATGGAAAAAAATATCCACGCGCCACTTCCAAGGATTGTTAAAGGTGAACCGGATTAAATGAGGTCGAGGTTGCAATACCTACAGCTTCCACACGTTGTCTAGAGTCTTGTCATTTGCCAACTATTTGTTTCTTGGTCAAACAGATGCAAGGCAATGCATTTCTTCCGGTCTCCAACCGGATATTTTGGTTGAGATTTATCCGGACAGCATTTCCAGGTTGACACCTATAGAATTGACATCGCCTCGTTATCAATTTTATCGCTTATTAACGTGTACTAATACCTAAAGTTGCATTACAAAAGTATTTCGAAGTGTTTTGTGAAAGTTTATCGTCGACTTTTTGAATTTTAAAAAATGACGTTACGTTATGAAACGCAATTTTTTTCCGTTTATCACACAGTCTTCATAGATCGATATCTAGGCTATATATGGACCGATTTAATCGAAAAAAGACCCAAAATGATGTTTATGGGACATCTAGGAGTGCCAAGAAAGAAACTCGTCAAAGGTAATGAATGTTTTATATTTTATTTCTGCGTTTTGAGTAGCCCCCGGCTATCGCAAAATCTGTCGTTAGGTGACGTTGAAGTATTTTGGGGGATACATGCTATCAGATAATAGCTTCTCATGCTTTCGCCAAAAAAGCATTTTACAAATCTGACTTGGTGGATAGATTGACAACGAGTGTAGCTTTAATTCAGTACCTTGTATGTGCATTTTAATGAAAGTTTGAGTTTTATCAAAAACTATACGTGGCGCACTTGAAATTTCCGCTGATTGATGTTCCCACAGCGGGAGCACTTCCCCAAAAACGAAGTATAGAATCAACCTTTAGAATGTTTTTAACATCAATCTTCAATAATGTTCCAACTGGAGAATTCCTTTTGTCTTCAAAAATGGAACTCAAGCTAACTCTCACGTGAACGCGCGTGACCAGCTCATGGCACAAATCTTGGAAGGGCCTAGTCAAAGCCCAGACCTCAATCCAATTGAGAATCTGTGGTATGACTGAGAGATTGCTGTACAAAAGCAGAACCCATGCAACTTGAAGGAGCTGGAGCAGTTTTGCCTTGATTAATGGGCAAAAATCCAAGTGGCTAGATTTCCCAAGCTTATAGAGACATACCCCAAGAGACTTACATGAGAAATGGTTTGTTGAAAAATGCACAACCTTAAGAAGGAAATTGAGAAATCAATCCAACCAAAAACATAGAAACTCAGAAAGTCTATGCCTTCACTGTGGTGAATACAGAAAAAACAATAAGGAAAGAGAAGGAACAGCATGTCAGAAATCAGCTCAATGTAAATTAAGAATCCATAGAATCTAATCTTCTGGGAATGTTGGAAAACTCAAAAAAATAAACAAATGGATAAAACACACCAACCTTTTTATAACCAGGAACAAACAGCAAAAACATATACATACAAATCTTAGAATCACCAGAAATCAATCAATCAGAATTAAAGACGAGAACCCACTGGACTCTCCAATTACATTGATTGAACTACAGGACAAAATACAAACCCTCCAACCCAAAAAGGCCAGTGGGGTTCATGGTATCCTAAATGAAATTATACATATACAGACCACACATTCCAATTGGCTATAATTAAACTCTTTAAAATTATCCTAAGCTTTGGCATCTTTCCCAATATTTGGAACCCCAATCCAAGGAAGTGGGTAGAAAATGTACCCCAATGACTAGAGTACAATCTGCATCAACAGTAACCAAAAATCCTCTGCAGTATCATCAACAGTAACCTCGGAAAAATCCTCTTCGGTTTCATCAGCAGCGGACTCCAAAATCTCCTCAGTGATAATAATGTCCTGTTCTTAACAAAATATTGTATGACAGACCACGTATATGCGTTGGAGAGCCTTGTGGTTGAGGGCGGTGCAGTTGCCATACCAGGCGGTGATACAGCCCGACAGGATGCTCTCGATTGCGCACCTGTAAAAGTTTGTCACAGTTTTTTGGCCAGCCTCCTGAAGTTGAAGAGGCGCTGTTGTGCCTTCTTCACCACACTGTATGTGTGGATGGACCATTTCAGTTTGTCTGTGATGTGTAGGCCCAGGAACTTAAAACGTTCTTCACTGCTGTACCTTCGATGTGGAAGTTCTCCCTCTGCTGTTTCCTGAAGTCCACCATATCTACTGGGTGAAACACCACAGTGTGACATCACAACAGCAAGATTGGTGACCCATTGCCATGAGAAAAGTGTAACCAGTGAAGAACAAACACCATTGTAAATACAACCCATATTTACGTTTTATTTATTTTCCCTTTTGTATTTTAATTATTTGCACATAATGACATTTGAAATGTCTTTATTCTTTTGGAACTTTTGTAAGGTGTAATGTTTACTGTTAATTCTTATTGTTTATTTCACTTTTGTTTATTATGTACTTCACTTGCTTTGGCAATGTTAATTCTTACTGATCATTGGGACGCTATCATCCCACCTGGCCAACATCAGATGAAATTACAAAGCGCAAAATTAGAATGACAGAAATCGTCGTTTTAAACATTCATGACAATACAAGTGTCAAACATTGTTTAAAAGCTTAACTTCTTGATAATCCAGCCGCGTTGTCAGATTTCACACAGGCTTTACGGCGAAAGCCATGTGATTATCTGAGGACAGCGCCCCGCACACAAAAGCATTACATACATTTTCCAAGCAAGCAGAGACGTCACGAAAGTCAGAAATAGCAATAAAATAAATCACTTACCTTTGAAGATCTTCATCTGGTTGCAATCACAAGGGTCCCAGCTACATAACAAATGGTCCTTTTGTTTGATAAAGTCCTTCTTTATAGTCCAAAAATAGTCTGTTTCATTGGCGAGCTAGACTCAATAATCCACCGGTTTCCCTCGTTCAAAATGCATACAAATGAATCCCGTAAATTACCAGTATACTTCTCCCAAACAAATCAAACAACGTTTCTAATCAATCCTCAGGTACCCTAATATGTAAATAAATGATCAAATTTAAGACAGAGAAATAGTATTGTCATTACCGGAGATAAATAACCAAGTAACAGGCAGTTTACTTTGGGTACCTAATTCATCCAAACTTCTGAATACTGCCCCCTAGACCGAAGAAGTTATTAACATGTGTTTCCCATGCCAATAAAGCCCTTACATTGAATTGATATTGAAATTGAATTGAATTGAATTGAGAGAGACAGAGAGAGAGAGAGAAAGAAAGAGAGACAGAGAGAGTCAGGGAGAGAGAGAGAGTCAGAGAGAGAGAGAGACAGAGAGAGAGACAGAGAGAGAGACAGAGCGAGAGATAGACAGAGTGAGAGAGAGAGAGACAGAGAGAGAGACAGAGAGATAGAGACAGAGACAGAGACAGAGAGACAGAAAGTAAATAAGATGAGCACAAGAACTCCACCATCCTCACACTACACCCACCCAAGTGGCACGACACAAATTCTATCTTAAATGATTAACTAATCACATTTGCATAATAAGAGTTTACTTTAATTGAAAAATCCTATTTTAATAGTTGTTGGATTGTGAGTGTTTGTCTCATTTTGAAGGTAAAGGAAGTAAAAACGTTCTGGAATCTTTGTTGCATGTTGGAATTTACAAGGATTGAAGTCCTCTGCTTTTGGGCTAAAGAGCAGGAACCCAGACTTCCTGAAAGAAATTGATGATGTTGATATTGTAGTACTACAGGAAACATGGTGCAGAGGTGATGTTTCCACGGGCTGTCCACTAGGTTATAGGGAGATAATCATACCATCCACTGTCTGTCCACTAGGTTATAGGGAGGTAATCATACCATCCACTGGCTGTCCACTAGGTTATAGGGAGATAATCATCCCATCCACTGGCTGTCCACTAGGTTATAGGGAGATAATCATACCATCCACTGGCTGTCCACTAGGTTATAGGGAGATAATCATACCGTCCACTGGCTGTCCACTAGGTTATAGGGAGATAATCATACCATCCACTGGCTGTCCACTAGGTTATATGGAGATAATCATACCATCCACTGGCTGTCCACTAGGTTACAGGGAGATAATCATACCATCCACTAGGTTATAGGGAGATAATCCTACCATCCACTGGCTGTCCACTAGTTATAGGGAGATAATCATACCATCCACTGGCTGTCCACTAGGTTACAGGGAGATAATCATACCATCCACTGGCTGTCCACTAGGTTACAGGGAGATAATCATACCATCCACTAGGTTATAGGGAGATAATCCTACCATCCACTGGCTGTCCACTAGTTATAGGGAGATAATCATACCATCCACTGGCTGTCCACTAGGTTACAGGGAGATAATCATACCATCCACTGGCTGTCCACTAGGTTACAGGGAGATAATCATACCATCCACTAGGTTATAGGGAGATAATCATACCATCCACTGGCTGTCCACTAGGTTATATGGAGGTAATCATCCCATCCACTGGCTGTCCACTAGGTTATAGGGAGATAATCATACCATCCACTGGCTGTCCACTAGGTTATATGGAGGTAATCATACCATCCACTGGCTGTCCACTAGGTTATAGGGAGATAATCATCCCATCCACTGGCTGTCCACTAGGTTATATGGAGGTAATCATACCATCCACTGGCTGTCCACTAGGTTATAAGGAGATAATCATACCATCCATCCACTGGCTGTCCACTAGGTTATATGGAGGTAATCATACCATCCACTGTCTGTCCACTAGGTTATAGGGAGATAATCATACCATCCACTGTCTGTCCACTAGGTTACAGGGAGATAATCATACCATCACCTGGCTGTCCACTAGGTTATAGGGAGATAATCATACCATCCACTGTCTGTCCACTAGGTTATAGGGAGATAATCATACCATCCACTGTCTGTCCACTAGGTTATAGGGAGATAATCATACCATCCACTGGCTGTCCACTAGGTTACAGGGAGATAATCATACCATCCACTGGCTGTCCACTAGGTTATAGGGAGATAATCATACCATCCACTGTCTGTCCACTAGGTTACAGGGAGATAATCATACCATCCACTGGCTGTCCACTAGGTTATAGGGAGATAATCATACCATCCACTGTCTGTCCACTAGGTTACAGGGAGATAATCATACCATCCACTGGCTGTCCACTAGGTTATAGGGAGATAATCATACCATCCACTGGCTGTCCACTAGGTTATAGGGAGATAATCATACCATCCACTGGCTGTCCACTAGGTTACAGGGAGGTAATCATACCATCCACTGGCTGTCCACTAGGTTATAGGGAGATAATCATCCCATCCACTGGCTGTCCACTAGGTTATATGGAGGTAATCATACCATCCACTGGCTGTCCACTAGGTTATAAGGAGATAATCATACCATCCATCCACTGGCTGTCCACTAGGTTATATGGAGGTAATCATACCATCCACTGTCTGTCCACTAGGTTATAGGGAGATAATCATACCATCCACTGTCTGTCCACTAGGTTACAGGGAGATAATCATACCATCACCTGGCTGTCCACTAGGTTATAGGGAGATAATCATACCATCCACTGTCTGTCCACTAGGTTATAGGGAGATAATCATACCATCCACTGTCTGTCCACTAGGTTATAGGGAGATAATCATACCATCCACTGGCTGTCCACTAGGTTACAGGGAGATAATCATACCATCCACTGGCTGTCCACTAGGTTATAGGGAGATAATCATACCATCCACTGTCTGTCCACTAGGTTACAGGGAGATAATCATACCATCCACTGGCTGTCCACTAGGTTATAGGGAGGTAATCATACCATCCACTGGCTGTCCACTAGGTTATAGGGAGGTAATCATACCATCCACTGGCTGTCCACTAGGTTATAGGGAGATAATCATCCCATCCACTGGCTGTCCACTAGGTTATAGGGAGATAATCATACCATCACCTGGCTGTCCACTAGGTTATAGGGAGATAATCATACCATCCACTGGCTGTCCACTAGGTTATAGGGAGGTAATCATACCATCACCTGGCTGTCCACTAGGTTATAGGGAGATAATCATACCATCCACTGGCTGTCCACTAGGTTATATGGAGGTAATCATACCATCCACTGGCTGTCCACTAGGTTATAGGGAGATAATCATCCCATCCACTGGCTGTCCACTAGGTTATAGGGAGATAATCATACCATCCACTGGCTGTCCACTAGGTTATAGGGAGATAATCATACCATCCACTGGCTGTCCACTAGGTTATAGGGAGGTAATCATACCATCACCTGGCTGTCCACTAGGTTATAGGGAGATAATCATACCATCCACTGGCTGTCCACTAGGTTATAGGGAGATAATCATACCATCACCTGGCTGTCCACTAGGTTATAGGGAGATAATCATACCATCCACTGGCTGTCCACTAGGTTATAGGGAGATAATCATACCATCCACTGGCTGTCCACTAGGTTATATGGAGGTAATCATACCATCCACTGGCTGTCCACTAGGTTATAGGGAGATAATCATACCATCCACTGGCTGTCCACTAGGTTATAGGGAGATAATCATACCATCCACTGGCTGTCCACTAGGTTATAGGAAGGTAATCATCCCATCCACTGGCTGTCCACTAGGTTATATGGAGGTAATCATCCCATCCACTGGCTGTCCACTAGGTTATAGGAAGGTAATCATCCCATCCACCTAATTAAAAGGAATCAGACAGGGCAGAGACTCAGGACAGGAAGGAGCCTCAGGACAGGAAGGAGACTCAGGACAGGGCAGAGACTCAGGGGGAATGGTAAAATGGTATTAATCTGAACTAATTCATTCAATCGAATTGATCAAAACAGGATAATTATTTATCTGGTTAAAAATCAGATTAAAACGTCTTCCTCTGTGCCACATACATTCCCCCTCAGAGTCACCCTACTTCAATGAAGAGAGTTTCTCCATTCTAGTGGGGAAAATTAGTCACTTTCAGGCCCAAGGCAACGTACTGGTCTGTGGAGACCTGAATGCTAGAACAGCAGAAGAACAAGACACTATTAACAGTTATGGAGATAAACACCTACCAGGAAGTAACCACCTTTCCCTCCCCACATACAGACAGGAAGCAACAACCTTTCCCTCCCCACATACAGACAGGAAGTAACAACCTTTCCCTCCCCAAATACAGACAGGAAGCAACAACCTTTCTCTCCCCACATACAGACAGGAAGTAACAACCTTTCCCTCCCCACATACAGAGAGGAAGTAACAACCTTTCCCTCCCCACATACAGACAGGAAGTAACAACCTTTCCCTCCCCACATACAGACAGGAAGCAACAACCTTTCCCTCCCCACATACAGACAGGAAGTAACAACCTTTCCCTCCCCAAATACAGACAGGAAGCAACAACCTTTCCCTCCCCACATACAGACAGGAAGTAACAACTTTTCCCTCCCCACATACAGACAGGAAGTAACAACCTTTCCCTCCCCACATACAGACAGGAAGCAACAACCTTTCCCTCCCCACATACAGACAGGAAGTAACAACCTTTCCCTCCCCACATACAGACAGGAAGTAACAACCTTTCCCTCCCCACATACAGACAGGAAGCAACAACCTTTCCCTCCCCACATACAGACAGGAAGCAACAACCTTTCCCTCCCCACATACAGACAGGAAGTAACAACCTTTCCCTCCCCACATACAGACAGGAAGTAACAACCTTTCCCTCCCCACATACAGACAGGAAGCAACAACCTTTCCCTCCCCACATACAGACAGGAAGTAACAACCTTTCCCTCCCCACATACAGACAGGAAGTAACAACCTTTCCCTCCCCACATACAGACAGGAAGCAACAACCTTTCCCTCCCCACATACAGACAGGAAGCAACAATCTTTCCCTCCCACATACAGACAGGAAGCAACAACCTTTCCCTCCCCACATACAGACAGGAAGCAACAACCTTTCCCTCCCCTCATACAGACAGGAAGCAACAACCTTTCCCTCCCCACATACAGACAGGAAGCAACAACCTTTCCCTCCCCACATACAGACAGGAAGTAACAACCTTTCCCTCTCCACATACAGACAGGAAGCAACAACCTTTCCCTCCCCACATACAGACAGGAAGCAACAACCTTTCCCTCCCCACATACAGACAGGAAGCAACAACCCCCCCCACATACAGACAGGAAACAACAACCTTTCCCTCCCCACATACAGACAGGAAGCAACAACCTCCCCCCCCAGTGGAACACTGGGTCTGTACATAGTCAATGGTAGGCTGAGAGGGGACTCTTTTGGTAGGTCCACCTACAGCTCTGTGGAACTCTGGGTCTGTACATAGTCAATGGTAGGCTGAGAGGGGACTCTTTTTGTAGGTACACCTACAGCTCTGTGGAACTCTGGGTCTGTACATAGTCAATGGTAGGCTGAGAGGGGACTCTTTAGGTACGTCCACCTACAGCTCTGTGGAACACTGGGTCTGCACATAGTCAATGGTAGGCTGAGAGGGGAATCTTTAGGTAGGTACACCTACAGCTCTGTAGAACACTGGGTCTGTACATAGTCAATGGTGGGCTGAGAGGGGACTCTTTTGGTCGGTACACCTACAGCTCTGTGGAACACTGGGTCTGTACATAGTCAATGGTAGGCTGAGAGGGGACTCTTGGTAGGTACACCTAGAGCTCATCCCTTGGTAGCAGCACTGTAGACTTCCTCACCGACCTAAACACAGAGTCTCTCAGAGCCTTCACAGTCAGCCCACTAACACCTCTCTCAGAGCCTTCACAGTCAGCCCACTAACACCTCTCTCAGACCCTTCACAGTCAACCCACTAACACCTCTCTGAGCCTTCACAGTCAGCCCACTAACACCTCTCTCAGAGCCTTCACAGTCAGCCCACTATAACACCTCTCTCAGAGCCTTCACAGTCAGCCCACTAACACCTCTCTCAGACCAACCTAGAGTATCTAAGAGCCTTCTCAGTCAGCCCACTAACACCTCTCTCAGAGCCTTCACAGTCAGCCCACTAACACCTCTCTCAGACCACAGTAAAATCACACTGTATCTGAGAAGAGCAGAACCCAACCATGAAGCATCACGGACCAATAAATGCAGGTATTTTCTCCGATATTTGGAACCAGGGATTGTTCACACCAATCTATAAAAATGGAGACAAATTTGACCCAAATAATTAGAGGAATTTGCGTTAACAGCAACTTGGGGAAAATTCTCTGCAGTATTATAATCAGATCAGACCACATTTACACCCTCCACACTCTAATTGATAGACAAGTCAACCAAAAACAAAGGCAAAATCGACCTGTGTTTTGTAGATGTCAAGAAAGAATTTGATTCAATTTGGCACAAAGGTATTTTTTATAAACTAATAGAAAGTGGTATTGGAGGGAAAACATATTATTTTATTAAATCAATGTACACTAAAAATTGTCAACAAGCAAACAGACTTCATCTCTCAGGGACGGGGAGTGAAACAGGGCTGCCCAATAAGTCCAACACTATTTAACATCTACATTAATGGTTTGGCAAAAACGTTAGAAGAATCGGCAGCACCTGGTATCACCCTGGATAACACTGAAATCAAGTGTCTGCTGTACGCAGATGACCTGGTGCTGCTGTCTCCCACGAGAGAGGAGTTACAGCAGCACCTAGATCGTCTTCACAGGTTCTGTCAGACCTGGGCTCTGACCGTTAACCACAGGTTCTGTCAGACCTGGATTCTGACCGTTAACCACAGGTTCTGTCAGACCTGGGCTCTGACCGTTAACCACAGGTTCTGTCAGACCTGGGCTCTGACCGTTAATTACTGGTTCTGTCAGACCTGGGCTCTGACCGTTAACCACAGGTTCTGTCAGACCTGGGCTCTGACCGTTAACCACAGGTTCTGTCAGACCTGGGCTCTGACCGTTAACCACAGGTTCTGCCAGACCTGGATTCTGACCGTTAACCACAGGGTCTGTCAGACCTGGATTCTGACCGTTAACCACAGGTTCTGTCAGACCTGGGCTCTGACCGTTAACCACAGGTTCTGTCAGACCTGGGCTCTGACCGTTAACCACAGGTTCTGTCAGACCTGGGCTCTGACCGTTAACCACAGGTTCTGTCAGACCTGGGCTCTGACCGTTAACCACAGGTTCTGTCAGACCTGGGCTCTGACCGTTAACCACAGGTTCTGTCAGACCTGGGCTCAGACCGTTAACCACAGGTTCTGTCAGACCTGGACTCTGACCATTAACCACAGGTTCTGCCAGACCTGGATTCTGACCGTTAACCACAGGGTCTGTCAGACCTGGATTCTGACCGTTAACCACAGGTTCTGTCAGACCTGGGCTCTGACCGTTAACCACAGGTTCTGTCAGACCTGGGCTCTGACCGTTAACCACAGGTTCTGTCAGACCTGGGCTCTGACCGTTAACCACAGGTTCTGTCAGACCTGGATTCTGACCGTTAACCAAAAAAACAAACAAATATAATGATATTCCAAAAAAGGTCCGGAAATCAGAATGACAAATATAAATTCTATTTGGACACAGTTCTATTAGAACACACCAAAAACTACACATATCTAGGACTAAATATCAGCAACACATATTGCTTTCACATGGCTGTGAATGAGCTGAGAGACAAAGCAAGAAGAGCATTCTATGCCATTAAAAGGAAATTCAAAATCGAAATTCCAATTAGAATCTGGCTCAAAATTTTTCAATCAGTTATAGAACCAATTGTTCTATATGGCAGTTAAGAATGGGGTCCAATCTCTAATAATGGAAAAACTGCATGCAGAGTTTTGCAAGACTGTATTGCAAGTGCAAAGAAAAACTCAAAATAACGCATGTAGAGCAGAATTGGGCCAAAACCCCCTCCTCATTGGAATAGAAGAAAGAGCCATCAAATCTTACAACCATCTAAAAACAAGTGACCCCAAAACATTCCATCACACAGCTCTACAATGTCAAGAGATGAAACAAGAGAACAGTCCCCTCAGCCAGCTGGCTCAGTTACTAACCCAAACCAACCCCATAGAGCCTCAGGACAGCACTCAGCCAGCTGGTTCTGAGGCTCAGTTCACTAACCCAAACCAACCCCATAGAGCCTCAGGACAGCACTCAGCCAGCTGGTTCTGAGGCTCAGTTCACTAACCCAAACCAACCCCATAGAGCCTCAGGACAGCACTCAGCCAGCTGGTTCTGAGGCTCAGTTCACTAACCCAAACCAACCCCATAGAGCCTCAGGACAGCACTCAGCCACCTGGTTCTGAGGCTCAGTTCACTAACCCAAACCAACCCCATAGAGCCTCAGGACAGCAGTCAGCCAGCTGGTTCTGAGGCTCAGTTCACTAACCCAAACCAACCCCATAGAGCCTCAGGACAGCAGTCAGCCAGCTGGTTCTGAGGCTCAGTTCACTAACCCAAACCAACCCCATAGAGCCTCAGGACAGCTCTCAGAAAATCTGGCCCAACCACATCATCACAAAACAAAAATAAAATATATCACCTATTGGAAAGACACCACAAAAACTCAAAGTAAACTTCAATGCTATTTGTCTCTAAACAGACAGTACATGGTGGCAGACTATCTGACCACTGTGACTGAAAGAAAACTGGGGAAAACATTGACTAGGTACAGACTCAGTGAGCACAGTCTGGCTATAGAGACCGGTCGTCACAGACAAACCTGGCTGCCCAGAGAGGACAGTCTGGCTATAGAGACCGGTCGTCACAGACAAACCTGGCTGCCCAGAGAGGACAGTCTGGCTATAGAGACCGGTCGTCACAGACAAACCTGGCTGCCCAGAGAGCACAGTCTGGCTATAGAGACCGGTCGTCACAGACAGACCTGGCTGCCCAGAGAGCACAGTCTGGCTATAGAGACCGGTCGTCACAGACAGACCTGACTGCCCAGAGAGCACAGTCTGGCTATAGAGACCGGTCGTCACAGACAGACCTGACTGCCCAGAGAGGACAGTCTGGCTATAGAGACCGGTCGTCACAGACAAACCTGGCTGCCCAGAGAGGACAGTGTGGCTATAGAGACCGGTCGTCACAGACAAACCTGGCTGTCCAGAGAGCACAGTCTGGCTATAGAGACCGGTCGTCACAGACAAACCTGGCTGCCCAGAGAGCACAGTCTGGCTATAGAGACCGGTCGTCACAGACAGACCTGGCTGCCCAGAGAGCACAGTCTGGCTATAGAGACCGGCCATCACAGACCAACCTGGCTGCCCAGAGAGGACAGGCTGTGCTCACTCTGCTCCAGGGTAGAAGTAGAGACAGAGCTATATTTCCTATTACACTGTGACAAATACTCAGACCTGAGAGAATATTTATTTCCCAAAATTATAATTCAATTCAAAGAATTTGAAACTATAAAATATTAAGAAAAAATCAAATATTTATTGGGTGAAAAGCCAAAATGTGCTGTTTTGGCAGCCAAATATGTGTCCTCCTGCCACAACCTGAGGGACAGACAGTGAAAAGTGTAAAGTCGTGTAATGTCGATAATATTTCCCATCTTGTTTTATTTTGTCTTTCATACCATGTCATGTGTCTTCTCAGTCATGTTGACACTGGTCTACTACCAGGTCATGTGTCTTCTCAGTCATGTTTACACTGGTCTACAACCATGTCATGTGTCTTCTCAGTCATGTTGACACTGGTCTACTACCAGGTCATGTGTCTTCTCAGTCATGTTGACACTGGTCTACTACCAGGTCATGTGTCTTCTCAGTCATGTTGACACTGGTCTACTACCAGGTCATGTGTCTTCTCAGTCATGTTGACACTGGTCCACTACCAGGTCATGTGTCTTCTCAGTCATGTAGACACTGGTCTACTACCAGGTCATGTGTCTTCTCAGTCATGTTGACACTGGTCTACTACCAGGTCATGTGTCTTCTCAGTCATGTTGACACTGGTCCACTACCAGGTCATGTGTCTTCTCAGTCATGTTGAGACTGGTCTACTACCAGGTCATGTGTCTTCTCAGTCATGTAGACACTGGTCTACTACCAGGTCATGTGTCTTCTCAGTCATGTTGACACTGGTCCACTACCAGGTCATGTGTCTTCTCAGTCATGTTGACACTGGTCTACTACCATGTCATGTGTCTTCTCAGTCATGTTGACACTGGTCTACTACCAGGTCATGTGTCTTCTCAGTCATGTTGACACTGGTCTACTACCATGTCATGTGTCTTCTCAGTCATGTTGACACTGGTCTACTACCAGGTCATGTGTCTTCTCAGTCAGGTTGACACTGATCTACTACCAGGTCATGTGTCTCCTGAGTCAGGTTGAGACTGGTCTACTACCAGGTCATGTGTCTTCTCAGTCATGTTGACACTGGTCTACTACCAGGTCATGTGTCTTCTCAGTCATGTTGACACTGGTCCACTACCAGGTCATGTGTCTTCTCAGTCACTGTAATTAAATTGAATTGAGATGGAGAGATGTTGAAAGATATGCAGAGAGAGAGCGAGAGAGAGAGGGCGATGGAGAAAGGAGAGAGAGATGCTTAGCGAGAGAGAGAGAGAGAGAGAGAGAGAGAACGAGAGAGAGACAGGGAGACAAAAAGAGAGAGATGCAGAGAGAGAGAGAAGAGAGAGAGACAGGGAGACAGAGAGAGAGAGATGCAGAGAGAGAGAGCGAGAGAGAGACAGGGAGACAGAGAGAGAGAGAGATGCAGAGAGAGAGATGCAGAGAGAGCGAGAGAGAGACAGGGTGACAGAGAGAGTGAGAGAGAGAGAGGGAGACAGAGAGGGATGCAGAGCGAGAGAGAGACAAAGATATAGCTAGGGACAGACCAGGGTTGTAGAGGGATCACTATTGGGCCAAACAGATGTGGATATGCTACTGCTAGTTTAGTTAATTTTATTAGGGTCCCCATTTTCTAGTGTCTGATTTCAGTATTTATGGTGTCATGTGTATACATTTTAATTAACTAAAATATTCAGAACACTTTTTTAAATGGCAGAGCAGGAATGTGGAAGCATTTTCATTAACAGTCAATGTCTAGTGGGTTGGATTAACAAGATTGGACACGATTGGATGAAATGAGCTGTATTTGGTTTGCTGAGGTCTCACATCTCCTACTAGACAGGTATGAGACCAGCATGGTGGCATTAGAACCGGGTTCAAACTGTATTCTAAGTCATTTCAAACACTTTATCTGTTTGAGTTTGCTTTAACCTTAACCTTTGACCTACAGTATATTATAATCCCACAACTCCAAACCCATCTGTCTTTCCAGGCAGGCCAGAACAGACACTCAAACCATTTGAAAATATTTTCCAATAGTATTTGAACCCAGGTCTGATAAGCGCATTGGAAATTTACAGCAATTAGTTGACCTGGTCTGCTCCTTCCCAGATGCATTTGAATCGTCTACAGAATGTGTTCAGACAGACAGATGGTTCAGGGATCTGCATGGCCAAAGCAGTTATAACTCCAATCTGGAGATGTAACATCAGCACTTACCAAAGCTCTGACACTTCAGGTCAGGTGTTAACTCACATGTTGATGGCCCTGTCATGGTAAGATCAGTGTCTAGGTCAGTCATTAACTTTAAAGATATCTTTGCAATCATTGTATTTTCATGCCACTTATAACAGGCACTTTCCTCACAAGCAACTCACATTAGAACAAGTGCATTCATTTGTATTGTGTGTAGATGATTTGACCCCACAACCTTGGTGTTGCTACTAGCGACAGGCTCTTTCCACCTGAGCCACTCGGGACATGGACATGTCTGTCTGTAGGTCTGTGCCCCAGTAATGTTGGTTGTGACCCTGTGAGCTACTCTTCTCATTTCTATCCTGTATTCACTCTGTCTGTCCTTACTGTCTGTCTGTCCTTACTGTCCTTACTGTCTGTATGTCTCTGTCTGTCTGTCTGTCTGTCTGTCTGTCTGTCTGTCTGTCTGTCTGTCTGTCTGTCTGTCTGTCTGTCTGTCTGTCTGTCTGTTATGTCTGTCTGTCTGTCTGTCTGTCTGTCTGTCTGTCTGTCTGTCTGTCTGTCTGTCTGTCTGTCTGTCTGTCTGTCTGTCTGTCTGTCTGTCTGTCTGTCTGTCTGTTATGTCTGTCTGTCTGTCTGTTATGTCTGTCTGTCTGTCTGTCTGTCTGTCTGTCTGTCTGTCTGTCTGTCTGTTATGTCTGTCTGTCTGTCTGTCTGTCTGTCTGTCTGTCTGTCTGTCTGTCTGTCTGTTATGTCTGTCTGTCTGTCTGTCTGTCTGTCTGTCTGTCTGTCTGTCTGTCTGTCTGTTATGTTGTTTGTTCTCCTCCTTCCTGCATCATGACACTTCACCCAGCTGCTCTGCCTCTCTCTGCTGAGGTAGTTCATCTAATTACTACCATGGGCAGGTAAAATGTGTTGCATTTGAGTGGTAGCGAGCACTTTGAGAGGGTTTTTATTACGCTAAGAGGCCAATCAATTCACTTCTCTGAAGGTTTAGAAATATGCAGGGGAGGCTTCAGGCATAAGTGTCATAAGTGGTTGCTTAGGGCCCCCGGCCACAAAGGGGCCTCCTCGCAATTATTATTATATATATATATATATATATCATGTATGTAACATACGTAACATATATATTACATTTTATTTTCATAAAAGATCACAGAAATGATTTCACCATGCTCATGTGGATCACACATTGGATGCCTGACACCTGCTCAACGTTTGTCTGTGATGTGAGGAGAGGAAAACATTGCTGTCCACTGGTTTCCTTGAGGATTGCGACCACGTTGTCTGATAAAAGATCCAGAATGCACCAATCTGTCTCGAAGAAGCGTAAAAAGAGAAAAGTTGAGGAAGAAAAACAACAAGAGATAGCTAGCTACTGTATTATTCTGTTTCGCTTGATTTGTATTGCTATCTACCAAGCTACAACACCTATCTAGTTTGCTTGGCTAGTTAGCTTGGCTAGTTAGCTTGGCTAGTTAGCTTGGCTAGTTAGCTTGGCTAGCTTCTGCAGCATCAATTAAAAAGGGAGTGAGATCATCGCAGCTAGTGGCAATTCTATCTCTATGTTCGGTTGTTGTACACTAAACCTGCTGTAGATAGGAGTGTAGCAGATACACCAGTTATTTGACAGTGTCAGACTTCAGACTACACGACGAGATGCTTCTGGGTTAGCCTGGGGCAAGCATTTGTAATCCATTAGACGTCGTCAGTAGGTAACACATGGGATGGGGAAAGGCAGGTGTTCGATTTGATCAAATAATCTAGAACTTCTAAATAATTTCAGCAATAATTAACTTTGGCTGATGATAGATGATTGCATGTCTCACATTTTCCTGATGAAAGGGCCGTATCTGTCTGAACTTGGGTTCTTGTCTAATTGTATTAATATCCTGCAATCTTATTGAAGGCTGGGTAAATCAGGTAGATAATTACTGTAGTGTGAGAACAACACACAGGCCTGAAATGCAAGTGAAATATATGTCAAATATATGTCAAATATATGTCAAATATATGTGTGTGAAACATTTCCAGTTCACAACATGTTTTAATAAACGGATAACCACCTCAGTCAGGAAAACCAAGATCACCAACCAACTCAGTCAGGAAAACCAAGATCACTAACCACCTCAGTCAGGAAAACCAAGATCACTAACCACCTCAGTCAGGAAAACCAAGATCACCAACCACCTCAGTCAGGAAAACCAAGATCACCAACCACCTCAGTCAGGAAAACTAAGATCACTAACCACCTCAGTCAGGCAAACCAAGATCACTAACCACCTCAGTCAGGAAAACCAAGATCACCAACCACCTCAGTTCAGGAAAACCAAGATCACCAACCACCTCAGTCAGGAAAACCAAGATCACTAACCACCTCAGTCAGGCAAACCAAGATCACTAACCACCTCAGTCAGGAAAACCAAGATCACCAACCACCTCAGTCAGGAAAACCAAGATCACTAACCACCTCAGTCAGGCAAACCAAGATCACCAACCACCTCAGTCAGGCCAACCAAGATCACCAACCACCTCAGTCAGGCAAACCAAGATCACTAACCACCTCAGTCAGGAAAACCAAGATCACCAACCACCTCAGTTCAGGAAAACCAAGATCACCAACCACCTCAGTCAGGAAAACCAAGATCACCAACCACCTCAGTCAGGCCAACCAAGATCACCAACCATCCAGTCAGGAAAACCAAGATCACCAACCACCTCAGTCAGGAAAACCAAGATCACCAACCACCTCAGTCAGGCAAACCAAGATCACCAACCACCTCTGTCAGGCCAACCAAGATCACCAACCATCTCAGTCAGGCCAACCAAGAATACCAACCACACAGTCAGGCCAACCAGGATCACCAACCACCTCAGTCAGGCCAACCAAGATCACCAACCACCTCAGTCAGGCCAACCAAGAATACCAACCACACAGTCAGGCCAACCAAGATCACCAACCACCTCTGTCAGGCCAACCAAGATCACCAACCATCTCAGTCAGGCCAACCAAGAATACCAACCACACAGTCAGGCCAACCAGGATCACCAACCACCTCAGTCAGGCCAACCAAGATCACCAACCATCCAGTCAGGCCAACCAAGAATACCAACCACACAGTCAGGCCAACCAAGATCACCAACCATCCAGTCAGGCCAACCAAGATCACCAACCATCCAGTCAGGCCAACCAAGATCACCAACCATCCAGTCAGGCCAACCAAGATCACCAACCACCCAGTCAGGCAAACCAAGATCACCAACCATCCAGTCAGGCAAACCAAGAATACCAACCACACAGTCAGGCAAACCAAGATCACCAACCACCTCAGTCAGGCCAACCAAGATCACCAACCACCTCAGTCAGGCCAACCAAGAATACCAACCACACAGTCAGGCCAACCAAGATCACCAACCACCTCTGTCAGGCCA
This sequence comes from Oncorhynchus keta, assembly GCF_023373465.1. NCBI lineage: Eukaryota > Metazoa > Chordata > Actinopteri > Salmoniformes > Salmonidae > Oncorhynchus > Oncorhynchus keta. Next base: position 718,210 of record NW_026290804.1, read on the forward strand.
ACCAAGATCACCAACCATCTCAGTCAGGCCAACCAAGAATACCAACCACACAGTCAGGCCAACCAGGATCACCAACCACCTCAGTCAGGCCAACCAAGATCACCAACCATCCAGTCAGGCCAACCAAGAATACCAACCACACAGTCAGGCCAACCAAGATCACCAACCATCCAGTCAGGCCAACCAAGATCACCAACCATCCAGTCAGGCCAACCAAGAATACCAACCACACAGTCAGGCAAACCAAGATCACCAACCACCTCAGTCAGGCAAACCAAGATCACCAACCACCTCAGTCAGGCCAACCAAGATCACCAACCACCCAGTCAGGCAAACCAAGATCACCAACCACCCAGTCAGGCAAACCAAGATCACCAACCACCTCAGTCAGGCCAACCAAGATCACCAACCACCCAGTCAGGCCAACCAAGATCACTAACCACCTCAGTCAGGAAAACCAAGATCACCAACCACCCAGTCAGGTAAACCAAGATCACCAACCATCCAGTCAGGCCAACCAAGATCACCAACCACCTCAGTCAGGAAAACCAAGATCACCAACCATCCAGTCAGGCAAACCAAGATCACCAACCACCTCAGTCAGGAAAACCAAGATCACCAACCACCCAGTCAGGTAAACCAAGATCACCAACCATCCAGTCAGGCCAACCAAGATCACCAACCACCTCAGTCAGGAAAACCAAGATCACCAACCACCCAGTCAGGTAAACCAAGATCACCAACCATCCAGTCAGGCCAACCAAGATCACTAACCACCTCAGTCAGGAAAACCAAGATCACCAACCACCCAGTCAGGTAAACCAAGATCACCAACCATCCAGTCAGGCTAACCAAGATCACCAACCACCCAGTCAGGCAAACCAAGATCACCAACCACCTCAGTCAGGCCAACCAAGATCACCAACCATCTCAGTCAGTCAGGAAAACCAAGATCACCAACCACCTCAGTCAGGCCAACCAAGATCACCAACCATCTCAGTCAGGCCAACCAAGATCACCAACCACCTCAGTCAGGCAAACCAAGATCACCAACCACCTCAGTCAGGCAAACCAAGATCACCAACCACCTCAGTCAGGCCAACCAAGAATACCAACCACCTCAGTCAGGCCAACCAAGATCACCAACCACCTCAGTCAGGCAAACCAAGATCACCAACCACCTCAGTCAGGCCAACCAAGATCACCAACCACCTCAGTCAGGCCAACCAAGATCACCAACCACCTCAGTCAGGCCAACCAAGATCACCAACCACCCAGTCAGGCAAACCAAGATCACCAACCACCTCAGTCAGGCCAACCAAGATCACCAACCACCTCAGTCAGGAAAACCAAGATCACCAACCATCCAGTCAGGAAAACCAAGATCACCAACCACCCAGTCAGGCCAACCAAGATCACCAACCACCCAGTCAGGCCAACCAAGATCACCAACCACCTCAGTCAGGCCAACCAAGAATACCAACGACACAGTCAGGCCAACCAGGATCACCAACCACCTCAGTCAGGCCAACCAAGATCACCAACCACCCAATCAGGTAAACCAAGATCACCAACCACCTCAGTCAGGCCAACGAAGATCACCAATCACCCAGCCACGTAAACCAAGATCACCAACCACCCCTTCAGGTAAACCAAGATCACCAATCACTCAGTCAGGCAAACCAAGAATACCAACCACACAGTCAGGCCAACCAAGATCACCAACCACCTCAGTCAGGAAAACCAAGATCACCAACCACCCAGTCAGGCCAACCAAGATCACCAACCACCCAGTCAGGCCAACCAAGATCACCAACCACCTCAGTCAGGAAAACCAAGATCACCAACCACCCAGTCAGGCCAACCAAGATCACCAACCACCCAGTCAGGCCAACCAAGATCACCAACCACCTCAGTCAGGCCAACCAAGATCACCAACCACCTCAGTCAGGCAAACCAAGATCACCAACCACCTCTGTCAGGCCAACCAAGATCACCAACCACCCAGTCAGGCAAACCAAGATCACCAACCACCTCTGTCAGGCCAACCAAGATCACCAACCAACTCAGTCAGGCAAACCAAGATCACCAACCACCTCAGTCAGGCCAACCAAGAATACCAACCACACAGTCAGGCCAACCAAGATCACCAACCACCTCAGTCAGGCCAACCAAGATCACCAACCACACAGTCAGGCCAACCAAGATCACCAACCACCTCAGTCAGGCCAACCAAGATCACCAACCACCTCAGTCAGGCCAACCAAGATCACCAACCATCTCAGTCAGGCCAACCAAGATCACCAACCACCCAGTCAGGCCAACCAAGATCACCAACCACCTCAGTCAGGCCAACCAAGATCACCAACCACCCAGTCAGGTAAACCAAGATCACCAACCACCTCAGTCAGGAAAACCAAGATCACCAACCACCTCAGTCAGGCCAACCAAGATCACCAACCACCTCAGTCAGGCCAACCAAGATCACCAACCACCCAGTCAGGTAAACCAAGATCACCAACCACCTCAGTCAGGAAAACCAAGATCACCAACCACCTCAGTCAGGCCAACCAAGATCACCAACCACCTCAGTCAGGAAAACCAAGATCACCAACCACCCAGTCAGGCCAACCAAGATCACTAACCACCTCAGTCAGGAAAACCAAGATCACCAACCACCCAGTCAGGTAAACCAAGATCACCAACCATCCAGTCAGGCCAACCAAGATCACCAACCACCTCAGTCAGGAAAACCAAGATCACCAACCATCCAGTCAGGCAAACCAAGATCACCAACCACCTCAGTCAGGAAAACCAAGATCACCAACCACCCAGTCAGGTAAACCAAGATCACCAACCATCCAGTCAGGCCAACCAAGATCACCAACCACCTCAGTCAGGAAAACCAATATCACCAACCACCCAGTCAGGTAAACCAAGATCACCAACCATCCAGTCAGGCCAACCAAGATCACTAACCACCTCAGTCAGGAAAACCAAGATCACCAACCACCCAGTCAGGTAAACCAAGATCACCAACCATCCAGTCAGGCTAACCAAGATCACCAACCACCCAGTCAGGCAAACCAAGATCACCAACCACCTCAGTCAGGCCAACCAAGATCACCAACCATCTCAGTCAGTCAGGAAAACCAAGATCACCAACCACCTCAGTCAGGCCAACCAAGATCACCAACCACCTCAGTCAGGCAAACCAAGATCACCAACCACCTCAGTCAGGCAAACCAAGATCACCAACCACCTCAGTCAGGCCAACCAAGAATACCAACCACCTCAGTCAGGCCAACCAAGATCACCAACCACCTCAGTCAGGCAAACCAAGATCACCAACCACCTCAGTCAGGCCAACCAAGATCACCAACCACCTCAGTCAGGCCAACCAAGATCACCAACCACCTCAGTCAGGCCAACCAAGATCACCAACCACCCAGTCAGGCAAACCAAGATCACCAACCACCTCAGTCAGGCCAACCAAGATCACCAACCACCTCAGTCAGGAAAACCAAGATCACCAACCATCCAGTCAGTCAGGAAAACCAAGATCACCAACCACCCAGTCAGGCCAACCAAGATCACCAACCACCCAGTCAGGCCAACCAAGATCACCAACCACCTCAGTCAGGCCAACCAAGAATACCAACGACACAGTCAGGCCAACCAGGATCACCAACCACCTCAGTCAGGCCAACCAAGATCACCAACCACCCAATCAGGTAAACCAAGATCACCAACCACCTCAGTCAGGCCAACGAAGATCACCAATCACCCAGCCACGTAAACCAAGATCACCAACCACCCCTTCAGGTAAACCAAGATCACCAATCACTCAGTCAGGCAAACCAAGAATACCAACCACACAGTCAGGCCAACCAAGATCACCAACCACCTCAGTCAGGAAAACCAAGATCACCAACCACCCAGTCAGGCCAACCAAGATCACCAACCACCCAGTCAGGCCAACCAAGATCACCAACCATCCAGTCAGGAAAACCAAGATCACCAACCACCTCAGTCAGGAAAACCAAGATCACCAACCACCTCAGTCAGGAAAACCAAGATCACCAACCACCCAGTCAGGCCAACCAAGATCACCAACCATCCAGTCAGGCCAACCAATATCACCAACCACCCAGTCAGGCCAACCAAGATCACCAACCACCTCAGTCAGGCCAACCAAGATCACCAACCACCTCAGTCAGGCAAACCAAGATCACCAACCACCTCAGTCAGGCAAACCAATATCACCAACCACCTCAGTCAGGCAAACCAAGATCACCAACCACCTCAGTCAGGCAAACCAAGATCACCAACCACCTCAGTCAGGCCAACCAAGATCACCAACCACCCAGTCAGGCAAACCAAGATCACCAACCACCTCAGTCAGGCAAACCAAGATCACCAACCACCTCAGTCAGGCAAACCAAGATCACCAACCACCCAGTCAGGCAAACCAAGATCACCAACCACCTCAGTCAGGCAAACCAAGATCACCAACCACCCAGTCAGGCCAACCAAGAATACCAACCACCCAGTCAGGCCAACCAAGATCACCAACCACCTCAGTCAGGCCAACCAAGATCACCAAACACCCAGTCAGGCCAACCAAGATCACCAACCACCCAGTCAGGCCAACCAAGAATACCAACCACCCAGTCAGGCCAACCAAGATCACCAACCACCTCAGTCAGGCCAACCAAGATCACCAAACACCCAGTCAGGCCAACCAAGATCACCAACCACCCAGTCAGGCCAACCAAGATCACCAACCATCTCAGTCAGGCCAACCAAGAATACCAACGACACAGTCAGGCCAACCAGAATCACCAACCACCTCAGTCAGGCCACCCAAGAATACCAACGACACAGTCAGGCAAACCAAGATCACCAACCACCTCAGTCAGGCAAACCAAGATCACCAACCACCTCAGTCAGGCAAACCAAGAATACCAACCACCCAGTCAGGCCAACCAAGATCACCAACCACCTCAGTCAGGCCAACCAAGATCACCAAACACCCAGTCAGGCCAACCAAGATCACCAACCACCCAGTCAGGCCAACCAAGAATACCAACCACCCAGTCAGGCCAACCAAGATCACCAACCACCTCAGTCAGGCCAACCAAGATCACCAAACACCCAGTCAGGCCAACCAAGATCACCAACCACCCAGTCAGGCCAACCAAGATCACCAACCATCTCAGTCAGGCCAACCAAGAATACCAACGACACAGTCAGGCCAACCAGAATCACCAACCACCTCAGTCAGGCCAACCAAGAATACCAACGACACAGTCAGGCCAACCAAGAATACCAACCATCTCAGTCAGGCCAACCAAGAATACCAACGACACAGTCAGGCCAACCAAGATCACCAACCACCCAGTCAGGTAAACCAAGATCACCAACCACCTCAGTCAGGTAAACCAAGATCACCAACCACCTCAGTCAGGCAAACCAAGATCACCAACCACCTCAGTCAGGCCAACCAAGATCACTAACCACCTCAGTCAGGCCAACCAAGATCACCAACCACCCAGTCAGGAAAACCAAGATCACCAACCACCTCAGTCAGGCCAACCAAGATCACCAACCACCCAGTCAGGCCAACCAAGATCACCAACCACCCAGTCAGGCAAACCAAGATCACCAACCACCTCAGTCAGGCAAACCAAGATCACCAACCACCCAGTCAGGAAAACCAAGATCACCAACCACCTCAGTCAGGCCAACCAAGATCACCAACCACCTCAGTCAGGCAAACCAAGATCACCAACCACCCAGTCAGGAAAACCAAGATCACCAACCACCTCAGTCAGGCCAACCAAGATCACCAACCACCCAGTCAGGCCAACCAAGATCACCAACCACCCAGTCAGGCAAACCAAGATCACCAACCACCTCAGTCAGGCAAACCAAGATCACCAACCACCCAGTCAGGCCAACCAAGATCACCAACCACCTCAGTCAGGCCAACCAAGATCACTAACCACCTCAGTCAGGCCAACCAAGATCACCAACCACCCAGTCAGGCAAACCAAGATCACCAACCACCTCAGTCAGGCAAACCAAGATCACCAACCACCTCAGTCAGGCAAACCAAGATCACCAACCACCTCAGTCAGGCCAACCAAGATCACCAACCACCTCAGTCAGGCAAACCAAGATCACCAACCACCTCAGTCAGGCAAACCAAGATCACCAACCACCTCAGTCAGGCACACCAAGATCACCAACCACCCAGTCAGGCAAACCAAGATCACCAACCACCTCAGTCAGGCAAACCAAGATCACCAACCACCTCAGTCAGGCAAACCAAGATCACCAACCACCCAGTCAGGCAAACCAAGATCACCAACCACCTCAGTCAGGAAAACCAAGAATACCAACCACACAGTCAGGCCAACCAAGATCACCAACCACCCAGTCAGGCAAACCAAGATCACCAACCACCTCAGTCAGGCCAACCAAGATCACCAACCACCTCAGTCAGGAAAACCAAGATCACCAACCACCCAGTCAGGCCAACCAAGATCACCAACCACCTCAGTCAGGTAAACCAAGATCACCAACCATCCAGTCAGGCCAACCAAGATCACCAACCACCCAGTCAGGCAAACCAAGATCACCAACCACCTCAGTCAGGCCAACCAAGATCACCAACCACCTCAGTCAGGCCAACCAAGATCACCAACCACCTCAGTCAGGCCAACCAAGATCACCAACCACCTCAGTCAGGCCAACCAAGATCACCAACCACCCAGTCAGGCAAACTAAGATCACCAACCACCTCAGTCAGGCAAACCAAGATCACCAACCACCTCAGTCAGGAAAACCAAGATCACCAACCACCCAGTCAGGTAAACCAAGATCACCAACCACCTCAGTCAGGAAAACCAAGATCACCAACCACCCAGTCAGGTAAACTAAGATCACCAACCATCCAGTCAGGCAAACCAAGATCACCAACCACCCAGTCAGGCAAACCAAGATCACCAACCACCTCAGTCAGGCAAACCAAGATCACCAACCACCTCAGTCAGGCAAACCAAGATCACCAACCACCCAGTCAGGCAAACCAAGATCACCAACCACCTCAGTCAGGAAAACCAAGAATACCAACCACACAGTCAGGCCAACCAAGATCACCAACCACCCAGTCAGGCAAACCAAGATCACCAACCACCTCAGTCAGGCCAACCAAGATCACCAACCACCTCAGTCAGGAAAACCAAGATCACCAACCACCCAGTCAGGCCAACCAAGATCACCAACCACCTCAGTCAGGTAAACCAAGATCACCAACCATCCAGTCAGGCCAACCAAGATCACCAACCACCCAGTCAGGCAAACCAAGATCACCAACCACCTCAGTCAGGCCAACCAAGATCACCAACCACCTCAGTCAGGCCAACCAAGATCACCAACCACCTCAGTCAGGCCAACCAAGATCACCAACCACCTCAGTCAGGCCAACCAAGATCACCAACCACCCAGTCAGGCAAACTAAGATCACCAACCACCTCAGTCAGGCAAACCAAGATCACCAACCACCTCAGTCAGGAAAACCAAGATCACCAACCACCCAGTCAGGTAAACCAAGATCACCAACCACCTCAGTCAGGAAAACCAAGATCACCAACCACCCAGTCAGGTAAACTAAGATCACCAACCATCCAGTCAGGCAAACTAAGATCACCAACCACCCAGTCAGGTAAACTAAGATCACCAACCACCCAGTCAGGCAAACCAAGATCACCAAGTCAGGAAAGTTAAGCCTAGTTGGATCACCTACTCAAGAAAGAACAATGCAGTCTTTTGTTTTTGTTCAAAATTGTTCTCAAAGAAGTCGTACAAAACATTAATAGACGGACAATGTGTGCCTGGGTCAATATAGGAGTGTTATTGAAACAACATGACAACAGCCCAGAACACACAAAAAACCTGGTGGCAAGAGCTGTGTCTTAAACAGGGGAAAACAATTGACCAGGTGGAAATGTCCCTCATGGAAATGTCCCTCGTGGAAATGTCCCTCATGGAAATGTCCCTCGTGGAAATGTCCCTCATGGAAATGTCCCTCATGGAAAAGTCCCTCATGGAAATGTCCCTCGTGGAAATGTCCCTCGTGGAAATGTCCCTCATGGAAAAGTCCCTCGTGGAAATGTCCCTCGTGGAAATGTCCCTCATGGAAATGTCCCTCGTGGAAATGTCCCTCGTGGAAATGTCCCTCGTGGAAATGTCCCTCGTGGAAATGTCCCTCGTGGAAATGTCCCTCGTGGAAATGTCCCTCATGGAAATGTCCCTCGTGGAAATGTCGCTCGTGGAAATGTCCCTCGTGGAAATGTCCCTCATGGAAATGTCCCTCATGGAAATCCTCATGGAAATGTCCCTCGTGGAAATGTCCCTCATGGTAGCAGAGAAGCAGTGGTGATGAGAGGTTCTCACTGGGGTTATTTGCTATTATTCAGTCTTGAGCAGAGAGGAACCTTTGAGGGGGTCTGTTGACACATTACTTCATCACAACAATAGGAAGTAGAGCTAAATTTCCAAGTTCGACCCGGTTTTAAAAAGGAACATGTTAGACATATGTTGTGGAAAACAACAGGCGACATACCGAGGAAAAATAATACAAAATGCATCGCCTCCTGTATCACTGAGCACAATGGTGGCTGAAATCAAAAACTCAAAGTACTTTTCAATCATTTTGGACTACACCCCAGACACCAGTCAACAGGAGCAGATATCTGTTGTTATGCAAACATTTGGTCTTGAGGAAACTCCAAAGATCTAGGGTTTCTAATAGCCCTTGCAAAGACGGTGCCGACAGAGAGGATCGCATCGTTTCGTGTTCTTCGGAAACTATGCAGTATTTTTTTATTTCTTACACTGTTACCCTAGGAAATCTGAAGTCTTATTACTTACAGCCGGGAAGAACTATTGTATATCAGAGAGACGTCAACTTACCAACACAACCAGCACTACGACCAGGATTACGACCAGAACTACGACCAGGAATACGACCAGGAATACAACCAGCACTACCACCAGGATTACGACCAGAACTACGACCAGGAATACGACCAGGAATACGACCAGGAATACGACCAGGAATACAACCAGCACTACGACCAGGATTACGACCAGAACTACGACCAGGAATACGACCAGGAATAAGACCAGGAATACAACCAGCACTAAGACCAGGAATACAACCAGCACTACGACCAGGATTACGACCAGAACTACGACCAGGATTATGACCAGAACTATGACCAGGAATACAACCAGCACTACGACCAGGATTACGACCAGAACTACGACCAGGAATACAACCAGCACTACGACCAGGATTACGACCAGCACTACGACCAGGAATACAACCAGAACTACGACCAGGATTACAACCAGAACTACGACCAGGAATACAACCAGCACTACGACCAGGATTACGACCAGAACTACGACCAGGAATACAACCAGAACTACTACCAGGAATACGACCAGGAATATGACCAGGAATACGACCAGGAATACGACTAGGAATACGACCAGGAATACAACCAGCACTACGACCAGGATTACGACCAGAATTACGACCAGGAATTACAACCAGCACTACGACCAGGATTACGACCAGCACTACGACCAGGAATACAACCAGAACTACGACCAGGATTACGACCAGAACTACGACCAGGAATACAACCAGCACTACGACCAGGATTACGACCAGAACTACGACCAGGAATACAACCAGAACTACGACCAGGATTACGACCAGGAATATGACCAGGAATACGACCAGGAATACGACCAGGAATACAACCAGCACTTCGACCAGGATTACGACCAGAACTACGACCAGGAATTACAACCAGCACTACGACCAGGATTACGACCAGCACTACGACCAGGAATTCAACCAGAACTACGACCAGGATTACGACCAGAACTACGACCAGGAATACAACCAGCACTACGACCAGGATTACGACCAGAACTACGACCAGGAATACAACCAGGAATACGACCAGGAATACGACCAGGAATACGACCAGAACTACGACCAGGATTACGACCAGAACTACGACCAGGAATACAACCAGCACTACGACCAGGATTACGACCAGAACTACGACCAGGAATACAACCAGAACTACGACCAGGATTACGACCAGAACTACGACCAGGAATACGACCAGGATTACGACCAGAACTACGACCAGGAATACGACCAGGAATACGACCAGGAATACAACCAGCACTACCACCAGGATTACGACCAGAACTACGACCAGGAATACAACCAGAACTACGACCAGGAATACGACCAGGAATATGACCAGGAATACGACCAGGAATACGACTAGGAATACGACCAGGAATACAACCAGCACTACGACCAGGATTACGACCAGAACTACGACCAGGAATTACAACCAGCACTACGACCAGGATTACGACCAGCACTACGACCAGGAATACAACCAGAACTACGACCAGGATTACGACCAGAACTACGACCAGGAATACAACCAGCACTACGACCAGGATTACGACCAGAACTACGACCAGGAATACGACCAGGAATACAACCAGCACTACGACCAGGATTACGACCAGAACAACGACCAGGAATACAACCAGCACTACGACCAGGATTACGACCAGCACTACGAACAGGAATACAACCAGAACTACGACCAGGATTACAACCAGAACTACGACCAGGAATACAACCAGCACTACGACCAGGATTACGACCAGAACTACGACCAGGAATACAACCAGAACTACGACCAGGAATACGACCAGGAATATGACCAGGAATACGACCAGGAATACGACCAGGAATACAACCAGCACTTCGACCAGGATTACGACCAGAACTACGACCAGGAATTACAACCAGCACTACGACCAGGATTACGACCAGCACTACGACCAGGAATACAACCAGAACTACGACCAGGATTACGACCAGAACTACGACCAGGAATACAACCAGCACTACGACCAGGATTACGACCAGAACTACGACCAGGAATACAACCAGGAATACGACCAGGAATACGACCAGGAATACGACCAGAACTACGACCAGGATTACGACCAGAACTACGACCAGGAATACAACCAGCACTACGACCAGGATTACGACCAGAACTACGACCAGGAATACAACCAGAACTACGACCAGGATTACGACCAGAACTACGACCAGGAATACGACCAGGATTACGACCAGAACTACGACCAGGAATACGACCAGGAATACGACCAGGAATACAACCAGCACTACCACCAGGATTACGACCAGAACTACGACCAGGAATACAACCAGAACTACGACCAGGAATACGACCAGGAATATGACCAGGAATACGACCAGGAATACGACTAGGAATACGACCAGGAATACAACCAGCACTACGACCAGGATTACGACCAGATCTACGACCAGGAATTACAACCAGCACTACGACCAGGATTACGACCAGCACTACGACCAGGAATACAACCAGAACTACGACCAGGATTACGACCAGAACTACGACCAGGAATACAACCAGCACTACGACCAGGATTACGACCAGAACTACGACCAGGAATACGACCAGGAATACAACCAGCACTACGACCAGGATTACGACCAGAACAACGACCAGGAATACAACCAGCACTACGACCAGGATTACGACCAGCACTACGAACAGGAATACAACCAGAACTACGACCAGGATTACAACCAGAACTACGACCAGGAATACAACCAGCACTACGACCAGGATTACGACCAGAACTACGACCAGGAATTACAACCAGCACTACGACCAGGATTACGACCAGCACTACGACCAGGAATACAACCAGAACTACGACCAGGATTACGACCAGAACTACGACCAGGAATACAACCATAATACAACAATCAAGGCCATCAGACTGTTAAACAGCTTCTATCTCAAGGCCATCAGACTGTTAAACAGCTTCTATCTCAAGGCCATCAGACTGTTAAACAGCCATCAAATCCAATTCTGCTTAGGGCCCCGAAAAAGGCTAGAGCCGGCCCTGGGATAATGATTGTAGAACTTTAGCCTGAGGTGAGAGCATTGGCGGAAGGACACGCACTCACATACACACAAACTCTCTCCTGTACGGACACACACAGAGAACCCGGTATGACATTGGTTCAGCTCCAGAGGGATAGAGGCTGATTGATGTTAAGAGATTGTGTCTGCATGCACTAGGGACTGATAGATGTTAAGAGTCTCTCTCTAGAGGGGGGGAGGGAGGGAGGGAGGGAGGGAGGGAGGGAGGGAGGGAGGGAGGGAGGGAGGGAGGGAGGGAGGGAGGGAGGGAGGGAGGGAGGGAGGGAGGTTAAATGTAAAGCTGAATAGGAGCATGTGGTTTACCAACAAGATATCACGAATTGACTTCAGAATCAGACGTTTGTCTGAGCAGACTGACTGAGCAGACCGAGACAGCTGAGCAGACTCTCACACTGACAGTCAGCAGACTCTCACACTGACAGTCAGCAGACTCTCACAATGACAGTCAGCAGACTCTCACACTGACAGTCAGCAGACTCTCACACTGACAGTCAGCAGACTCTCAAACTGACAGCTGAGCAGACTCTCACACTGACAGCTGAGCAGATTCTCACACTGACAGTCAGCAGACTCTCACACTGACAGTCAGCAGACTCTCACACTGACAGCTGAGCAGACTCTCACACTGACAGTCAGCAGACTCTCACACTGACAGTCAGCAGATTCTCACACTGACAGTCAGCAGACTCTCACACTGACAGCTGAGCAGACTCTCACACTGACAGTCAACAGACTCTCACACTGACAGTCAGCAGATTCTCACACTGACAGTCAGCAGACTCTCACACTGACAGCTGAGCAGACTCTCACACTGACAGTCAGCAGACTCTCACACTGACAGTCAGCAGACTCTCACACTGACAGTCAGCAGACTCTCACACTGACAGTCAGCAGATTCTCACACTGACAGTCAGCAGACTCTCACACTGACAGTCAGCAGACTCTCACACTGACAGTCAGCAGACTCTCACACTGACAGTCAGCAGACTCTCACACTGACAGTCAGCAGACTCTCACACTGACAGTCAACAGAACTCACACTGACAGCTGAGCAGACTCTCACACTGACAGTCAGCAGACTCTCACACTGACAGTCAACAGACTCTCACACTGACAGTCAACAGACTCTCACACTGACAGTCAGCAGACTCTCACACTGACAGTCAGCAGACTCTCACACTGACAGCTGAGCAGACTCTCACACTGACAGTCAGCAGACTCTCACACTGACAGTCAGCAAAGCAGCTGAGCAGACTCGGACATTTAGCATCACAAATAAACTTTTCTGGATTGTTAACTTATGATGGACATGAGGTCTCAGAGGATTCTATTAGTGAGAAGAGAGAAAAGAGAAGAGAGAGAGAGGGAGAGACAGACAGAGAGAGAGAGAAAATAGAAAAGAGAGAAGAGAGAGAGAGAAACAAAGAGAGAGAAAAAAGAGAAAACGAGAGAGGAACCTCAGGCTAAAATCTGTTGGACAGAGATGAGAACAGTATGAGGCTGGGTATTATGGGATGTGTACGAGAGTGGAATGGTAGGTAGGGAGTCTGAGAAGTTTTCCAGCTCCAGGAAATGGATGTGAATCAGACAAAGGAGAACCATTTGGTAGAATATACCACTGGAGGTACAGGTTGAAGTAGCAGGATATGGATGTGAATCAGACAAAGGAGAACCATTTGGTAGAATATACCACTGGAGGTACAGGTTGAAGTAGCAGGAAATGGATGTGAATCAGACAAAGGAGAACCATTTGGTAGAATATACCACTGGAGGTACAGGTTGAAGTAGCAGGATATGGATGTGAATCAGACAAAGGAGAACCATTTGGTAGAATATACCACTGGAGGTACAGGTTGAAGTAGCAGGATATGGATGTGAATCAGACAAAGGAGAACCATTTGGTAGAATATACCACTGGAGGTACAGGTTGAAGTAGCAGGATATGGATGTGAATCAGACAAAGGAGAACCATTTGGTAGAATATACCACTGGAGGTACAGGTTGAAGTAGCAGGATATGGATGTGAATCAGACAAAGGAGAACCATTTGGTAGAATATACCACTGGAGGTACAGGTTGAAGTAGCAGGATATGGATGTGAATCAGACAAAGGAGAACCATTTGGTAGAATATACCACTGGAGGTACAGGTTGAAGTAGGAGGATATGGATGTGAATCAGACAAAGGATAACCATTTGGTAGAATATACCACTGGAGGTACAGGTTGAAGTAGCAGGATATGGATGTGAATCAGACAAAGGAGAACCATTTGGTAGAATATACCACTGGAGGTACAGGTTGAAGTAGCAGGATATGGATGTGAATCAGACAAAGGAGAACCATTTGGTAGAATATACCACTGGAGGTACAGGTTGAAGTAGCAGGATATGGATGTGAATCAGACAAAGGAGAACCATTTGGTAGAATATACCACTGGAGTTACAGGTTGAAGTAGCAGGATATGGATGTGAATCAGACAAAGGAGAACCATTTGGTAGAATATACCACTGGAGTTACAGGTTGAAGTAGCAGGATATGGATGTGAATCAGACAAAGGATAACCATTTGGTAGAATATACCACTGGAGGTACAGGTTGAAGTAGCAGGATATGGATGTGAATCAGACAAAGGAGAACCATTTGGTAGAATATACCACTGGAGGTACAGGTTGAAGTAGCAGGATATGGATGTGAATCAGACAAAGGATAACCATTTGGTAGAATATACCACTGGAGGTACAGGTTGAAGTAGCAGGATATGGATGTGAATCAGACAAAGGAGAACCATTTGGTAGAATATACCACTGGAGGTACAGGTTGAAGTAGCAGGATATGGATGTGAATCAGACAAAGGAGAACCATTTGGTAGAATATACCACTGGAGGTACAGGTTGAAGTAGCAGGATATGGATGTGAATCAGACAAAGGAGAACCATTTGGTAGAATATACCACTGGAGGTACAGGTTGAAGTAGCAGGATATGGATGTGAATCAGACAAAGGAGAACCATTTGGTAGAATATACCACTGGAGGTACAGGTTGAAGTAGCAGGATATGGATGTGAATCAGACAAAGGAGAACCATTTGGTAGAATATACCACTGGAGGTACAGGTTGAAGTAGCAGGATATGGATGTGAATCAGACAAAGGAGAACCATTTGGTAGAATATACCACTGGAGGTACAGGTTGAAGTAGCAGGATATGGATGTGAATCAGACAAAGGAGAACCATTTGGTAGAATATACCACTGGAGGTACAGGTTGAAGTAGCAGGATATGGATGTGAATCAGACAAAGGAGAACCATTTGGTAGAATATACCACTGGAGGTACAGGTTGAAGTAGCAGGATATGGATGTGAATCAGACAAAGGAGAACCATTTGGTAGAATATACCACTGGAGGTACAGGTTGAAGTAGCAGGATATGGATGTGAATCAGACAAAGGAGAACCATTTGGTAGAATATACCACTGGAGGTACAGGTTGAAGTAGCAGGATATGGATGTGAATCAGACAAAGGAGAACCATTTGGTAGAATATACCACTGGAGGTACAGGTTGAAGTAGCAGGATATGGATGTGAATCAGACAAAGGAGAACCATTTGGTAGAATATACCACTGGAGGTACAGGTTGAAGTAGAACCAGGATACCACTGGATGTGAATCAGACAAAGGAGAACCATTTGGTAGAATATACCACTGGAGGTACAGGTTGAAGTAGCAGGATATGGATGTGAATCAGACAAAGGAGAACCATTTGGTAGAATATACCACTGGAGGTACAGGTTGAAGTAGCAGGATATGGATGTGAATCAGACAAAGGAGAACCATTTGGTAGAATATACCACTGGAGGTACAGGTTGAAGTAGCAGGATATGGATGTGAATCAGACAAAGGAGAACCATTTGGTAGAATATACCACTGGAGGTACAGGTTGAAGTAGCAGGATATGGATGTGAATCAGACAAAGGAGAACCATTTGGTAGAATATACCACTGGAGGTACAGGTTGAAGTAGCAGGATATGGATGTGAATCAGACAAAGGAGAACCATTTGGTAGAATATACCACTGGAGGTACAGGTTGAAGTAGCAGGATATGGATGTGAATCAGACAAAGGAGAACCATTTGGTAGAATATACCACTGGAGGTACAGGTTGAAGTAGCAGGATATGGATGTGAATCAGACAAAGGAGAACCATTTGGTAGAATATACCACTGGAGGTACAGGTTGAAGTAGCAGGATATGGATGTGAATCAGACAAAGGAGAACCATTTGGTAGAATATACCACTGGAGGTACAGGTTGAAGTAGCAGGATATGGATGTGAATCAGACAAAGGAGAACCATTTGGTAGAATATACCACTGGAGGTACAGGTTGAAGTAGCAGGATATGGATGTGAATCAGACAAAGGAGAACCATTTGGTAGAATATACCACTGGAGGTACAGGTTGAAGTAGCAGGATATGGATGTGAATCAGACAAAGGAGAACCATTTGGTAGAATATACCACTGGAGGTACAGGTTGAAGTAGCAGGATATGGATGTGAATCAGACAAAGGAGAACCATTTGGTAGAATATACCACTGGAGGTACAGGTTGAAGTAGCAGGATATGGATGTGAATCAGACAAAGGAGAACCATTTGGTAGAATATACCACTGGAGGTACAGGTTGAAGTAGCAGGATATGGATGTGAATCAGACAAAGGAGAACCATTTGGTAGAATATACCACTGGAGGTACAGGTTGAAGTAGCAGGATATGGATGTGAATCAGACAAAGGAGAACCATTTGGTAGAATATACCACTGGAGGTACAGGTTGAAGTAGCAGGATATGGATGTGAATCAGACAAAGGAGAACCATTTGGTAGAATATACCACTGGAGGTACAGGTTGAAGTAGCAGGATATGGATGTGAATCAGACAAAGGAGAACCATTTGGTAGAATATACCACTGGAGGTACAGGTTGAAGTAGCAGGATATGGATGTGAATCAGACAAAGGAGAACCATTTGGTAGAATATACCACTGGAGGTACAGGTTGAAGTAGCAGGATATGGATGTGAATCAGACAAAGGAGAACCATTTGGTAGAATATACCACTGGAGGTACAGGTTGAAGTAGCAGGATATGGATGTGAATCAGACAAAGGAGAACCATTTGGTAGAATATACCACTGGAGGTACAGGTTGAAGTAGCAGGATATGGATGTGAATCAGACAAAGGAGAACCATTTGGTAGAATATACCACTGGAGGTACAGGTTGAAGTAGCAGGATATGGATGTGAATCAGACAAAGGAGAACCATTTGGTAGAATATACCACTGGAGGTACAGGTTGAAGTAGCAGGATATGGATGTGAATCAGACAAAGGAGAACCATTTGGTAGAATATACCACTGGAGGTACAGGTTGAAGTAGCAGGATATGGATGTGAATCAGACAAAGGAGAACCATTTGGTAGAATATACCACTGGAGGTACAGGTTGAAGTAGCAGGATATGGATGTGAATCAGACAAAGGAGAACCATTTGGTAGAATATACCACTGGAGGTACAGGTTGAAGTAGCAGGATATGGATGTGAATCAGACAAAGGAGAACCATTTGGTAGAATATACCACTGGAGGTACAGGTTGAAGTAGCAGGATATGGATGTGAATCAGACAAAGGAGAACCATTTGGTAGAATATACCACTGGAGGTACAGGTTGAAGTAGCAGGATATGGATGTGAATCAGACAAAGGAGAACCATTTGGTAGAATATACCACTGGAGGTACAGGTTGAAGTAGCAGGATATGGATGTGAATCAGACAAAGGAGAACCATTTGGTAGAATATACCACTGGAGGTACAGGTTGAAGTAGCAGGATATGGATGTGAATCAGACAAAGGAGAACCATTTGGTAGAATATACCACTGGAGGTACAGGTTGAAGTAGCAGGATATGGATGTGAATCAGACAAAGGAGAACCATTTGGTAGAATATACCACTGGAGGTACAGGTTGAAGTAGCAGGATATGGATGTGAATCAGACAAAGGAGAACCATTTGGTAGAATATACCACTGGAGGTACAGGTTGAAGTAGCAGGATATGGATGTGAATCAGACAAAGGAGAACCATTTGGTAGAATATACCACTGGAGGTACAGGTTGAAGTAGCAGGATATGGATGTGAATCAGACAAAGGAGAACCATTTGGTAGAATATACCACTGGAGGTACAGGTTGAAGTAGCAGGATATGGATGTGAATCAGACAAAGGAGAACCATTTGGTAGAATATACCACTGGAGGTACAGGTTGAAGTAGCAGGATATGGATGTGAATCAGACAAAGGAGAACCATTTGGTAGAATATACCACTGGAGGTACAGGTTGAAGTAGCAGGATATGGATGTGAATCAGACAAAGGAGAACCATTTGGTAGAATATACCACTGGAGGTACAGGTTGAAGTAGCAGGATATGGATGTGAATCAGACAAAGGAGAACCATTTGGTAGAATATACCACTGGAGGTACAGGTTGAAGTAGCAGGATATGGATGTGAATCAGACAAAGGAGAACCATTTGGTAGAATATACCACTGGAGGTACAGGTTGAAGTAGCAGGATATGGATGTGAATCAGACAAAGGAGAACCATTTGGTAGAATATACCACTGGAGGTACAGGTTGAAGTAGCAGGATATGGATGTGAATCAGACAAAGGAGAACCATTTGGTAGAATATACCACTGGAGGTACAGGTTGAAGTAGCAGGATATGGATGTGAATCAGACAAAGGAGAACCATTTGGTAGAATATACCACTGGAGGTACAGGTTGAAGTAGCAGGATATGGATGTGAATCAGACAAAGGAGAACCATTTGGTAGAATATACCACTGGAGGTACAGGTTGAAGTAGCAGGATATGGATGTGAATCAGACAAAGGAGAACCATTTGGTAGAATATACCACTGGAGGTACAGGTTGAAGTAGCAGGATATGGATGTGAATCAGACAAAGGAGAACCATTTGGTAGAATATACCACTGGAGGTACAGGTTGAAGTAGCAGGATATGGATGTGAATCAGACAAAGGAGAACCATTTGGTAGAATATACCACTGGAGGTACAGGTTGAAGTAGCAGGATATGGATGTGAA
The DNA here is from genome assembly GCF_023373465.1 of Oncorhynchus keta. Taxonomy (NCBI): domain Eukaryota; kingdom Metazoa; phylum Chordata; class Actinopteri; order Salmoniformes; family Salmonidae; genus Oncorhynchus; species Oncorhynchus keta. The sequence continues at coordinate 737,481 of NW_026290804.1, forward strand.
TCAGACAAAGGAGAACCATTTGGTAGAATATACCACTGGAGGTACAGGTTGAAGTAGCAGGATATGGATGTGAATCAGACAAAGGAGAACCATTTGGTAGAATATACCACTGGAGGTACAGGTTGAAGTAGCAGGATATGGATGTGAATCAGACAAAGGAGAACCATTTGGTAGAATATACCACTGGAGGTACAGGTTGAAGTAGCAGGATATGGATGTGAATCAGACAAAGGAGAACCATTTGGTAGAATATACCACTGGAGGTACAGGTTGAAGTAGCAGGATATGGATGTGAATCAGACAAAGGAGAACCATTTGGTAGAATATACCACTGGAGGTACAGGTTGAAGTAGCAGGATATGGATGTGAATCAGACAAAGGAGAACCATTTGGTAGAATATACCACTGGAGGTACAGGTTGAAGTAGCAGGATATGGATGTGAATCAGACAAAGGAGAACCATTTGGTAGAATATACCACTGGAGGTACAGGTTGAAGTAGCAGGATATGGATGTGAATCAGACAAAGGAGAACCATTTGGTAGAATATACCACTGGAGGTACAGGTTGAAGTAGCAGGATATGGATGTGAATCAGACAAAGGAGAACCATTTGGTAGAATATACCACTGGAGGTACAGGTTGAAGTAGCAGGATATGGATGTGAATCAGACAAAGGAGAACCATTTGGTAGAATATACCACTGGAGGTACAGGTTGAAGTAGCAGGATATGGATGTGAATCAGACAAAGGAGAACCATTTGGTAGAATATACCACTGGAGGTACAGGTTGAAGTATGGATGTGAATCAGACAAAGGAGAACCATTTGGTAGCAGGATATGGATGTGAATCAGACAAAGGAGAACCATTTGGTAGAATATACCACTGGAGGTACAGGTTGAAGTAGCAGGATATGGATGTGAATCAGACAAAGGAGAACCATTTGGTAGAATATACCACTGGAGGTACAGGTTGAAGTAGCAGGATATGGATGTGAATCAGACAAAGGAGAACCATTTGGTAGAATATACCACTGGAGGTACAGGTTGAAGTAGCAGGATATGGATGTGAATCAGACAAAGGAGAACCATTTGGAGAATATACCACAGGTTTAGCAGGATATGGATGTGAATCAGACAAAGGAGAACCATTTGGTAGAATATACCACTGGAGGTACAGGTTGAAGTAGCAGGATATGGATGTGAATCAGACAAAGGAGAACCATTTGGTAGAATATACCACTGGAGGTACAGGTTGAAGTAGCAGGATATGGATGTGAATCAGACAAAGGAGAACCATTTGGTAGAATATACCACTGGAGGTACAGGTTGAAGTAGCAGGATATGGATGTGAATCAGACAAAGGAGAACCATTTGGTAGAATATACCACTGGAGGTACAGGTTGAAGTAGCAGGATATGGATGTGAATCAGACAAAGGAGAACCATTTGGTAGAATATACCACTGGAGGTACAGGTTGAAGTAGCAGGATATGGATGTGAATCAGACAAAGGAGAACCATTTGGTAGAATATACCACTGGAGGTACAGGTTGAAGTAGCAGGATATGGATGTGAATCAGACAAAGGAGAACCATTTGGTAGAATATACCACTGGAGGTACAGGTTGAAGTAGCAGGATATGGATGTGAATCAGACAAAGGAGAACCATTTGGTAGAATATACCACTGGAGGTACAGGTTGAAGTAGCAGGATATGGATGTGAATCAGACAAAGGAGAACCATTTGGTAGAATATACCACTGGAGGTACAGGTTGAAGTAGCAGGATATGGATGTGAATCAGACAAAGGAGAACCATTTGGTAGAATATACCACTGGAGGTACAGGTTGAAGTAGCAGGATATGGATGTGAATCAGACAAAGGAGAACCATTTGGTAGAATATACCACTGGAGGTACAGGTTGAAGTAGCAGGATATGGATGTGAATCAGACAAAGGAGAACCATTTGGTAGAATATACCACTGGAGGTACAGGTTGAAGTAGCAGGATATGGATGTGAATCAGACAAAGGAGAACCATTTGGTAGAATATACCACTGGAGGTACAGGTTGAAGTAGCAGGATATGGATGTGAATCAGACAAAGGAGAACCATTTGGTAGAATATACCACTGGAGGTACAGGTTGAAGTAGCAGGATATGGATGTGAATCAGACAAAGGAGAACCATTTGGTAGAATATACCACTGGAGGTACAGGTTGAAGTAGCAGGATATGGATGTGAATCAGACAAAGGAGAACCATTTGGTAGAATATACCACTGGAGGTACAGGTTGAAGTAGCAGGATATGGATGTGAATCAGACAAAGGAGAACCATTTGGTAGAATATACCACTGGAGGTACAGGTTGAAGTAGCAGGATATGGATGTGAATCAGACAAAGGAGAACCATTTGGTAGAATATACCACTGGAGGTACAGGTTGAAGTAGCAGGATATGGATGTGAATCAGACAAAGGAGAACCATTTGGTAGAATATACCACTGGAGGTACAGGTTGAAGTAGCAGGATATGGATGTGAATCAGACAAAGGAGAACCATTTGGTAGAATATACCACTGGAGGTACAGGTTGAAGTAGCAGGATATGGATGTGAATCAGACAAAGGAGAACCATTTGGTAGAATATACCACTGGAGGTACAGGTTGAAGTAGCAGGATATGGATGTGAATCAGACAAAGGAGAACCATTTGGTAGAATATACCACTGGAGGTACAGGTTGAAGTAGCAGGATATGGATGTGAATCAGACAAAGGAGAACCATTTGGTAGAATATACCACTGGAGGTACAGGTTGAAGTAGCAGGATATGGATGTGAATCAGACAAAGGAGAACCATTTGGTAGAATATACCACTGGAGGTACAGGTTGAAGTAGCAGGATATGGATGTGAATCAGACAAAGGAGAACCATTTGGTAGAATATACCACTGGAGGTACAGGTTGAAGTAGCAGGATATGGATGTGAATCAGACAAAGGAGAACCATTTGGTAGAATATACCACTGGAGGTACAGGTTGAAGTAGCAGGATATGGATGTGAATCAGACAAAGGAGAACCATTTGGTAGAATATACCACTGGAGGTACAGGTTGAAGTAGCAGGATATGGATGTGAATCAGACAAAGGAGAACCATTTGGTAGAATATACCACTGGAGGTACAGGTTGAAGTAGCAGGATATGGATGTGAATCAGACAAAGGAGAACCATTTGGTAGAATATACCACTGGAGGTACAGGTTGAAGTAGCAGGATATGGATGTGAATCAGACAAAGGAGAACCATTTGGTAGAATATACCACTGGAGGTACAGGTTGAAGTAGCAGGATATGGATGTGAATCAGACAAAGGAGAACCATTTGGTAGAATATACCACTGGAGGTACAGGTTGAAGTAGCAGGATATGGATGTGAATCAGACAAAGGAGAACCATTTGGTAGAATATACCACTGGAGGTACAGGTTGAAGTAGCAGGATATGGATGTGAATCAGACAAAGGAGAACCATTTGGTAGAATATACCACTGGAGGTACAGGTTGAAGTAGCAGGATATGGATGTGAATCAGACAAAGGAGAACCATTTGGTAGAATATACCACTGGAGGTACAGGTTGAAGTAGCAGGATATGGATGTGAATCAGACAAAGGAGAACCATTTGGTAGAATATACCACTGGAGGTACAGGTTGAAGTAGCAGGATATGGATGTGAATCAGACAAAGGAGAACCATTTGGTAGAATATACCACTGGAGGTACAGGTTGAAGTAGCAGGATATGGATGTGAATCAGACAAAGGAGAACCATTTGGTAGAATATACCACTGGAGGTACAGGTTGAAGTAGCAGGATATGGATGTGAATCAGACAAAGGAGAACCATTTGGTAGAATATACCACTGGAGGTACAGGTTGAAGTAGCAGGATATGGATGTGAATCAGACAAAGGAGAACCATTTGGTAGAATATACCACTGGAGGTACAGGTTGAAGTAGCAGGATATGGATGTGAATCAGACAAAGGAGAACCATTTGGTAGAATATACCACTGGAGGTACAGGTTGAAGTAGCAGGATATGGATGTGAATCAGACAAAGGAGAACCATTTGGTAGAATATACCACTGGAGGTACAGGTTGAAGTAGCAGGATATGGATGTGAATCAGACAAAGGAGAACCATTTGGTAGAATATACCACTGGAGGTACAGGTTGAAGTAGCAGGATATGGATGTGAATCAGACAAAGGAGAACCATTTGGTAGAATATACCACTGGAGGTACAGGTTGAAGTAGCAGGATATGGATGTGAATCAGACAAAGGAGAACCATTTGGTAGAATATACCACTGGAGGTACAGGTTGAAGTAGCAGGATATGGATGTGAATCAGACAAAGGAGAACCATTTGGTAGAATATACCACTGGAGGTACAGGTTGAAGTAGCAGGATATGGATGTGAATCAGACAAAGGAGAACCATTTGGTAGAATATACCACTGGAGGTACAGGTTGAAGTAGCAGGATATGGATGTGAATCAGACAAAGGAGAACCATTTGGTAGAATATACCACTGGAGGTACAGGTTGAAGTAGCAGGATATGGATGTGAATCAGACAAAGGAGAACCATTTGGTAGAATATACCACTGGAGGTACAGGTTGAAGTAGCAGGATATGGATGTGAATCAGACAAAGGAGAACCATTTGGTAGAATATACCACTGGAGGTACAGGTTGAAGTAGCAGGATATGGATGTGAATCAGACAAAGGAGAACCATTTGGTAGAATATACCACTGGAGGTACAGGTTGAAGTAGCAGGATATGGATGTGAATCAGACAAAGGAGAACCATTTGGTAGAATATACCACTGGAGGTACAGGTTGAAGTAGCAGGATATGGATGTGAATCAGACAAAGGAGAACCATTTGGTAGAATATACCACTGGAGGTACAGGTTGAAGTAGCAGGATATGGATGTGAATCAGACAAAGGAGAACCATTTGGTAGAATATACCACTGGAGGTACAGGTTGAAGTAGCAGGATATGGATGTGAATCAGACAAAGGAGAACCATTTGGTAGAATATACCACTGGAGGTACAGGTTGAAGTAGCAGGATATGGATGTGAATCAGACAAAGGAGAACCATTTGGTAGAATATACCACTGGAGGTACAGGTTGAAGTAGCAGGATATGGATGTGAATCAGACAAAGGAGAACCATTTGGTAGAATATACCACTGGAGGTACAGGTTGAAGTAGCAGGATATGGATGTGAATCAGACAAAGGAGAACCATTTGGTAGAATATACCACTGGAGGTACAGGTTGAAGTAGCAGGATATGGATGTGAATCAGACAAAGGAGAACCATTTGGTAGAATATACCACTGGAGGTACAGGTTGAAGTAGCAGGATATGGATGTGAATCAGACAAAGGAGAACCATTTGGTAGAATATACCACTGGAGGTACAGGTTGAAGTAGCAGGATATGGATGTGAATCAGACAAAGGAGAACCATTTGGTAGAATATACCACTGGAGGTACAGGTTGAAGTAGCAGGATATGGATGTGAATCAGACAAAGGAGAACCATTTGGTAGAATATACCACTGGAGGTACAGGTTGAAGTAGCAGGATATGGATGTGAATCAGACAAAGGAGAACCATTTGGTAGAATATACCACTGGAGGTACAGGTTGAAGTAGCAGGATATGGATGTGAATCAGACAAAGGAGAACCATTTGGTAGAATATACCACTGGAGGTACAGGTTGAAGTAGCAGGATATGGATGTGAATCAGACAAAGGAGAACCATTTGGTAGAATATACCACTGGAGGTACAGGTTGAAGTAGCAGGATATGGATGTGAATCAGACAAAGGAGAACCATTTGGTAGAATATACCACTGGAGGTACAGGTTGAAGTAGCAGGATATGGATGTGAATCAGACAAAGGAGAACCATTTGGTAGAATATACCACTGGAGGTACAGGTTGAAGTAGCAGGATATGGATGTGAATCAGACAAAGGAGAACCATTTGGTAGAATATACCACTGGAGGTACAGGTTGAAGTAGCAGGATATGGATGTGAATCAGACAAAGGAGAACCATTTGGTAGAATATACCACTGGAGGTACAGGTTGAAGTAGCAGGATATGGATGTGAATCAGACAAAGGAGAACCATTTGGTAGAATATACCACTGGAGGTACAGGTTGAAGTAGCAGGATATGGATGTGAATCAGACAAAGGAGAACCATTTGGTAGAATATACCACTGGAGGTACAGGTTGAAGTAGCAGGATATGGATGTGAATCAGACAAAGGAGAACCATTTGGTAGAATATACCACTGGAGGTACAGGTTGAAGTAGCAGGATATGGATGTGAATCAGACAAAGGAGAACCATTTGGTAGAATATACCACTGGAGGTACAGGTTGAAGTAGCAGGATATGGATGTGAATCAGACAAAGGAGAACCATTTGGTAGAATATACCACTGGAGGTACAGGTTGAAGTAGCAGGATATGGATGTGAATCAGACAAAGGAGAACCATTTGGTAGAATATACCACTGGAGGTACAGGTTGAAGTAGCAGGATATGGATGTGAATCAGACAAAGGAGAACCATTTGGTAGAATATACCACTGGAGGTACAGGTTGAAGTAGCAGGATATGGATGTGAATCAGACAAAGGAGAACCATTTGGTAGAATATACCACTGGAGGTACAGGTTGAAGTAGCAGGATATGGATGTGAATCAGACAAAGGAGAACCATTTGGTAGAATATACCACTGGAGGTACAGGTTGAAGTAGCAGGATATGGATGTGAATCAGACAAAGGAGAACCATTTGGTAGAATATACCACTGGAGGTACAGGTTGAAGTAGCAGGATATGGATGTGAATCAGACAAAGGAGAACCATTTGGTAGAATATACCACTGGAGGTACAGGTTGAAGTAGCAGGATATGGATGTGAATCAGACAAAGGAGAACCATTTGGTAGAATATACCACTGGAGGTACAGGTTGAAGTAGCAGGATATGGATGTGAATCAGACAAAGGAGAACCATTTGGTAGAATATACCACTGGAGGTACAGGTTGAAGTAGCAGGATATGGATGTGAATCAGACAAAGGAGAACCATTTGGTAGAATATACCACTGGAGGTACAGGTTGAAGTAGCAGGATATGGATGTGAATCAGACAAAGGAGAACCATTTGGTAGAATATACCACTGGAGGTACAGGTTGAAGTAGCAGGATATGGATGTGAATCAGACAAAGGAGAACCATTTGGTAGAATATACCACTGGAGGTACAGGTTGAAGTAGCAGGATATGGATGTGAATCAGACAAAGGAGAACCATTTGGTAGAATATACCACTGGAGGTACAGGTTGAAGTAGCAGGATATGGATGTGAATCAGACAAAGGAGAACCATTTGGTAGAATATACCACTGGAGGTACAGGTTGAAGTAGCAGGATATGGATGTGAATCAGACAAAGGAGAACCATTTGGTAGAATATACCACTGGAGGTACAGGTTGAAGTAGCAGGATATGGATGTGAATCAGACAAAGGAGAACCATTTGGTAGAATATACCACTGGAGGTACAGGTTGAAGTAGCAGGATATGGATGTGAATCAGACAAAGGAGAACCATTTGGTAGAATATACCACTGGAGGTACAGGTTGAAGTAGCAGGATATGGATGTGAATCAGACAAAGGAGAACCATTTGGTAGAATATACCACTGGAGGTACAGGTTGAAGTAGCAGGATATGGATGTGAATCAGACAAAGGAGAACCATTTGGTAGAATATACCACTGGAGGTACAGGTTGAAGTAGCAGGATATGGATGTGAATCAGACAAAGGAGAACCATTTGGTAGAATATACCACTGGAGGTACAGGTTGAAGTAGCAGGATATGGATGTGAATCAGACAAAGGAGAACCATTTGGTAGAATATACCACTGGAGGTACAGGTTGAAGTAGCAGGATATGGATGTGAATCAGACAAAGGAGAACCATTTGGTAGAATATACCACTGGAGGTACAGGTTGAAGTAGCAGGATATGGATGTGAATCAGACAAAGGAGAACCATTTGGTAGAATATACCACTGGAGGTACAGGTTGAAGTAGCAGGATATGGATGTGAATCAGACAAAGGAGAACCATTTGGTAGAATATACCACTGGAGGTACAGGTTGAAGTAGCAGGATATGGATGTGAATCAGACAAAGGAGAACCATTTGGTAGAATATACCACTGGAGGTACAGGTTGAAGTAGCAGGATATGGATGTGAATCAGACAAAGGAGAACCATTTGGTAGAATATACCACTGGAGGTACAGGTTGAAGTAGCAGGATATGGATGTGAATCAGACAAAGGAGAACCATTTGGTAGAATATACCACTGGAGGTACAGGTTGAAGTAGCAGGATATGGATGTGAATCAGACAAAGGAGAACCATTTGGTAGAATATACCACTGGAGGTACAGGTTGAAGTAGCAGGATATGGATGTGAATCAGACAAAGGAGAACCATTTGGTAGAATATACCACTGGAGGTACAGGTTGAAGTAGCAGGATATGGATGTGAATCAGACAAAGGAGAACCATTTGGTAGAATATACCACTGGAGGTACAGGTTGAAGTAGCAGGATATGGATGTGAATCAGACAAAGGAGAACCATTTGGTAGAATATACCACTGGAGGTACAGGTTGAAGTAGCAGGATATGGATGTGAATCAGACAAAGGAGAACCATTTGGTAGAATATACCACTGGAGGTACAGGTTGAAGTAGCAGGATATGGATGTGAATCAGACAAAGGAGAACCATTTGGTAGAATATACCACTGGAGGTACAGGTTGAAGTAGCAGGATATGGATGTGAATCAGACAAAGGAGAACCATTTGGTAGAATATACCACTGGAGGTACAGGTTGAAGTAGCAGGATATGGATGTGAATCAGACAAAGGAGAACCATTTGGTAGAATATACCACTGGAGGTACAGGTTGAAGTAGCAGGATATGGATGTGAATCAGACAAAGGAGAACCATTTGGTAGAATATACCACTGGAGGTACAGGTTGAAGTAGCAGGATATGGATGTGAATCAGACAAAGGAGAACCATTTGGTAGAATATACCACTGGAGGTACAGGTTGAAGTAGCAGGATATGGATGTGAATCAGACAAAGGAGAACCATTTGGTAGAATATACCACTGGAGGTACAGGTTGAAGTAGCAGGATATGGATGTGAATCAGACAAAGGAGAACCATTTGGTAGAATATACCACTGGAGGTACAGGTTGAAGTAGCAGGATATGGATGTGAATCAGACAAAGGAGAACCATTTGGTAGAATATACCACTGGAGGTACAGGTTGAAGTAGCAGGATATGGATGTGAATCAGACAAAGGAGAACCATTTGGTAGAATATACCACTGGAGGTACAGGTTGAAGTAGCAGGATATGGATGTGAATCAGACAAAGGAGAACCATTTGGTAGAATATACCACTGGAGGTACAGGTTGAAGTAGCAGGATATGGATGTGAATCAGACAAAGGAGAACCATTTGGTAGAATATACCACTGGAGGTACAGGTTGAAGTAGCAGGATATGGATGTGAATCAGACAAAGGAGAACCATTTGGTAGAATATACCACTGGAGGTACAGGTTGAAGTAGCAGGATATGGATGTGAATCAGACAAAGGAGAACCATTTGGTAGAATATACCACTGGAGGTACAGGTTGAAGTAGCAGGATATGGATGTGAATCAGACAAAGGAGAACCATTTGGTAGAATATACCACTGGAGGTACAGGTTGAAGTAGCAGGATATGGATGTGAATCAGACAAAGGAGAACCATTTGGTAGAATATACCACTGGAGGTACAGGTTGAAGTAGCAGGATATGGATGTGAATCAGACAAAGGAGAACCATTTGGTAGAATATACCACTGGAGGTACAGGTTGAAGTAGCAGGATATGGATGTGAATCAGACAAAGGAGAACCATTTGGTAGAATATACCACTGGAGGTACAGGTTGAAGTAGCAGGATATGGATGTGAATCAGACAAAGGAGAACCATTTGGTAGAATATACCACTGGAGGTACAGGTTGAAGTAGCAGGATATGGATGTGAATCAGACAAAGGAGAACCATTTGGTAGAATATACCACTGGAGGTACAGGTTGAAGTAGCAGGATATGGATGTGAATCAGACAAAGGAGAACCATTTGGTAGAATATACCACTGGAGGTACAGGTTGAAGTAGCAGGATATGGATGTGAATCAGACAAAGGAGAACCATTTGGTAGAATATACCACTGGAGGTACAGGTTGAAGTAGCAGGATATGGATGTGAATCAGACAAAGGAGAACCATTTGGTAGAATATACCACTGGAGGTACAGGTTGAAGTAGCAGGATATGGATGTGAATCAGACAAAGGAGAACCATTTGGTAGAATATACCACTGGAGGTACAGGTTGAAGTAGCAGGATATGGATGTGAATCAGACAAAGGAGAACCATTTGGTAGAATATACCACTGGAGGTACAGGTTGAAGTAGCAGGATATGGATGTGAATCAGACAAAGGAGAACCATTTGGTAGAATATACCACTGGAGGTACAGGTTGAAGTAGCAGGATATGGATGTGAATCAGACAAAGGAGAACCATTTGGTAGAATATACCACTGGAGGTACAGGTTGAAGTAGCAGGATATGGATGTGAATCAGACAAAGGAGAACCATTTGGTAGAATATACCACTGGAGGTACAGGTTGAAGTAGCAGGATATGGATGTGAATCAGACAAAGGAGAACCATTTGGTAGAATATACCACTGGAGGTACAGGTTGAAGTAGCAGGATATGGATGTGAATCAGACAAAGGAGAACCATTTGGTAGAATATACCACTGGAGGTACAGGTTGAAGTAGCAGGATATGGATGTGAATCAGACAAAGGAGAACCATTTGGTAGAATATACCACTGGAGGTACAGGTTGAAGTAGCAGGATATGGATGTGAATCAGACAAAGGAGAACCATTTGGTAGAATATACCACTGGAGGTACAGGTTGAAGTAGCAGGATATGGATGTGAATCAGACAGGAAATGGTTTCGACGGCTTTGAGCATCAACATAAGAGCAGTCGGCCAATCAGCCAGCCAGCCAGCCAATCAGCCAGCCAGCCAGCCAATCAGCCAGCCAGCCAGCCAATCAGCCAGCCAGCCAGCCAGCCAGCCAATCAGCCAGCCAGCCAGCCAATCAGCCAGCCAGCCAGCCAATCAGCCAGCCAGCCAGCCAATCAGCCAGCCAGCCAGCCAATCAGCCAGCCAATCAGCCAGCCAGTTATCCAGTCAAGCCTGTTGATTTTTAATCCAAAGGTATCCGAGGGTTTGAGGATCCCATGTGGCTCAGTTGGTAGAGCATGGCACTTGCAACTCCAGGGTTGTGGGTTCAAATCCCAAGGGGGACCAGGACCAATGAAAATATATGTGCTCACGAACTGTAAGTCACTCTGAATAAAAACATCTGCTAAGTGACGAAGATGTAAATGTCCTGTACTGACATGCTTAATGGATTATGTGACAGTAATTAGCGAAGCAGTCGAGACAGCGCAGGTGAGTAAAGATAGAGAAAGTTGTTCTACACCTTTATATTTGCATATATGCAAATACACCCAGTGTATTTATGCAAATTAGGCACAAATCATTTTCTTTGTTTTTAATACAAAATATCAAATAAATACCTGATAAATTAGAAAATGTATATAGGAGTAGAGGAAAATAACGCTGAAATCCCACCAAAGCCCCTCAACTCCATCCATCATTTGTCCGTGCCAGTAAATATTGTATGAGGTATTATTCAGCCAATATCTGATTTAAAAAATCAATTTGTTTGTAATATCGCCATCCGTTGTCCAATTCTTGCATTGATTGGAATTGTTAGCCAGCCAGCCATCCAGTCAGGCAGTCATCCAGTCAGCCAGTCAATCAGCCAGCCAGCCAGTCAGGCAGTCATCCAGTCAGCCAGTCAATCAGTCAGCCATCCAGTCAGGCAGTCATCCAGTCAGCCAGTCAATCAGCCAGCCAGCCAGCCAGTCAGATAGTAATCAAGACAGTCAGCCAACCAACCAGTCATCCAGATAGTCAGAAAGTCAGCCAGTCTACCAGTCTACCAGCCTACCAGTCTGCCAGCCTACCAGTCTGCCAGTCAGCCAGTCTACCGGTCAGCCAGTCTACCAGCCAGCCAGTCAGCCAGTCTACCAGTCAGTCAGTCTACCAGTCAGCCAGTCAGCCAGTCTACCAGTCAGCCAGTCTAACAGCCTACCAGTCATCCAGTCAGCCAGTCAGCCAGTCTACCAGTCAGCCAGTCTACCAGTCTACCAATCAGCCAGTCAGCCAGTCAACCAGTCTACCAGTCTACCAGTCAGCCAGTATATCAGCCAGTCAGTCTATCAGTCAGTCATCCAGCCAGTCAGCCAGTCAGTCAGACAACCAGTCAGATAGTCAGAAAGTCATCCAGTCAGTCAGCCAGCCAGTCTACCAGTCAGCCAGCCTACCAGTCAGCCAGTCAGCCAGTCAGCCAGTCTACCATTCAGACAAACAGTCAGATAGTCAGAAAGTCATCCAGTCAGTCAGCCAGTCTACTAGTCTACCAGTCATCCAGTCATCCAGTCAGCCAACCAGTCAGCCAGTCAGACAGTCATCCAGTCAGCCACTCTACCAGTCTGCCAGCCTACCAGTCATCCAGTCTACCAGTCAGTCAGTCAGTCTACCAGTCAGCCAGCCAGTGTACCAGTCATCCAGTCAGCCTGTCAGCCATTCTGCCAGTCATCCAGTCTACCAGTCAGCCAGTCTACCAGACAGCCAGTCTACCAGACAGCCAGTCTACCAGTCAGCCAGCCAGTCTACCAGTCAGCCATTCTGCCAGTCATCCAGTCTACCAGTCAGCCTGTCTACCAGTCAGCCAGTCTACCAGTCAGTCAGCCAGTCTACCAGTCAGCCAGTCAACCAGTCAGCCAGTCAGTCAGCCAGTCTACCATTCCTCTAGTCTCCCAGTCATCCAGTCAACCAGTCATCCAGTCTACCAGTCAGCCAGTCTACCAGTCAGTCATCCAGTCTACCGGTCAGCCAGTCTACCAGTCAGTCAGCCAGTCTACCGGTCAGCCAGTCTACCAGTCAGTCAGCCAGTCTACCAGTCAGCCAGTCAGCCAGTCTACCATTCAGCCAGGCTACCAGGCAGTCAGCCAGTCTACCATTCAGCCAGGCTACCAGGCAGTCAGCCAGTCTACTGGTCAGCCAGTCTACCAGTCAGTCAGCCAGTCTACCAGTCAGTCAGCCAGTCTACCGGTCAGCCAGTCTACCAGTCAGTCAGCCAGTCTACCAGTCAGCCAGTCAGCCAGTCTACCAGTCAGCCAGTCAGCCAGTCTACCAGTCAGCCAGTCTACCAGTCAGTCAGCCAGTCTACCTGTCAGCCAGTCTACCAGTCAGCCAGTCTACCAGTCAGCCAGTCAGCCAGTCAGTCAGCAGGTCAGCCGGTCAGGTGAAGTTTTAAAGAGTGGGAGCAGAGTGGTGGCTACTATCATATAAGCTGGTGCTAAGGTACAAAAGTCTGTTGACACTCTGATCCCTAGCATCTCACCTCAGTAGCAGATGAGGGACAACACAGCAGGTGACCTGAGCCAGTCTGCCTCCCCTCTGAGCTCTACCCTGTTGATGGTCCGATCCCTAGCATCTCACCTCAGTAGCAGATGAGGGACAACATAGCAGGTGACCTGAGCCAGTCTGCCTCCTCGTTCTGCTTTTGACGTGCTGACAGTCTAGTGTCTGTTTATCTGACCTCACAACAGGCCTAAATGAGATTAGGATGACCCTGGGGTGTAGTGTAGCAGTTGACCTTGATCTTGTCTGGTCCCTGTTTATCTCATTTCACATCAAGATAATCATCTGAGAGGGAGTGGGAAGAGCTCAGCCTGTATAATTCAGGTATAACACATAATGTGGAGGGAGAGTAGGTTGTCTCACTTCACAACAAGCCTACTATATACTGTATAAAGGGGGTCCTGAGTCCTGGGCCTCTCCTGCAAGGTGTTCTCTGGTGTATTGCTATGATACCCACCGCTTAGTCCCTTAGTCCCTCAGTCCCTCAGACCCTCAGACCCTTAGTCCCTCAGCCCCTCAGACCCCCAGACCCTCAGACCCCCAGACCCTTAGTCCCTCAGACCCTCAGACCCTCAGACCCCCAGACCCTCAGACCCTTAGTCCCTCAGCCCCTCAGACCCCCAGACCCTCAGACCCCCAGACCCTCAGACCCTTAGTCCCTCAGTCCCTCAGACCCCCAGACCCTCAGACCCTTAGTCCCTCAGACCCTCAGACCCTCAGACCCTTAGTCCCTCAGACCCTTAGTCCCTCAGACCCTCAGACCCCCAGAACCTCAGACCCTCAGTCCCTCAGACCCTCAGTCCCTCAGACCCTCAGACCCTTAGTCCCTCAGACCCTCAGACACTCAGACCCCCAGACCCTCAGACCCTTAGTCCCTCAGCCCCTCAGACCCCCAGACCCTCAGACCCCCAGACCCTTAGTCCCTCAGACCCTCAGACCCCCAGACCCTCAGACCCTTAGTCCCTCAGCCCCTCAGACCCCCAGACCCTCAGACCCCCAGACCCTCAGACCCTTAGTCCCTCAGTCCCTCAGACCCCCAGACCCTCAGACCCTTAGTCCCTCAGACCCTCAGACCCTCAGACCCTCAGACCCTTAGTCCCTCAGACCCTCAGACCCTCAGAACCTCAGAACCTCAGACCCTCAGTCCCTCAGACCCTCAGTCCCTCAGACCCTCAGACCCTTAGTCCCTCCGTCCCTTAGTCCCTCAGACCCTCAGACCCTTAGTCCCTCCGTCCCTTAGTCCCTCAGACCCTCAGACCCTTAGTCCCTCCGTCCCTTAGTCCCTCAGACCCTCAGACCCTTAGTCCCTCCGTCCCTTAGTCCCTCAGTCCCTCAG
>NW_026290804.1:757500-802500 GCF_023373465.1 Oncorhynchus keta
ACTGAATGTGGAGCGGTTTCAGCTTCTGTAACAGACCTACTGGTGTGGAACGGTTTCTGCTACTGTAACAGACCTACTGGTGTGGAACGGTTTCTGCTACTGTAACAGACCTACTGGTTTGACTGAATGTGGAGCGGTTTCTGCTACTGTAACAGACCTACTGGTGTGGAACGGTTTCTGCTACTGTAACAGACCTACTGGTTTGACTGAATGTGGAGCGGTTTCTGCTACTGTAACAGACCTACTGGTTTGACTGAATGTGGAACGGTTTCTGCTACTGTATGTGTCCAGACCACAGTCTGTGTGTTGGCAGGTATCTCTCAGTCTGTCTGTTTTTGATGATAAAATGTCATTTGGAGGATTATGGGGATTATGTCTCCATCTAAACACACACAGCCCTCTGTCCTGTCAACAACATCCTGTGTGAACAGACAAATACCCTGCATTGAACATCGACAAGCAAATATTGTCTGAAAGTCCTGACTATTACAGAGCCTTTCAGAAACTATGTGCTCTCTTTGACTTTGTGTTACAGCCTGAATCTAAATGGATTACATGTACGGGTCACTGATCTACACACAATAACAAGGTTAGCAAAGCTCTTAGAGACTTACCCAGAAAGAATCACAGCTGTAATCACTCTTAGAGACTTACCCAGAAAGAATCACAGCTGTAATCACTCTTAGAGACTTACCCAGAAAGACTCACAGCTGTAATCACTCTTAGAGACTTACCCAGAAAGAATCACAGCTGTAATCACTCTTAGAGACTTACCCAGAAAGAATCACAGCTGTAATCACTCTTAGACACTTACCCAGAAAGAATCACAGCTGTAATCACTCTTAGAGACTTACCCAGAAAGAATCACAGCTGTAATCACTCTTAGAGACTTACCCAGAAAGACTCACAGCTGTAATCACTCTTAGAGACTTACCCAGAAAGACTCACAGCTGTAATCGCTGTCGAAGGTGATTCTAACATGTATTGATAAACAAAGCATTGGGACACTTTAGTTGTTTGTTTTGGCTCTGCTCTCCATCACTTTGGGTTTGAAATGCTACAGAAAGTGCAAACTGTCAGGTTTCATTTGAGGGTATTTCCGTCCATATCGTGTTATTAACAATTTATAAAATACAACCGTTTTTTGTCCATAGTCCCACTATCTTAGGAGACCGGACATACTGGGACAAATCTATTTCTACGTGCATTAAAGTGGTTAAAGGGTTGGTATTTGGTCCTATATTCATAGCACACAGTGATTACATCACACTGGTGACTCTACCAACTTGTTGGATGCATTTGCTGTTTGTTTTGGTTGTGTTTCAGGTTATTTTGTGTTCAATAGAAATTAATGGTAAATAATGTATTGTATCATCGTTAGGAATATGGGACATAAAACTAAAGTAAAAATAACCTCAAATTAAAGCTGAGAGTCTACACTTTAACCTCATAGTCATTGTATCGTTTCAAATCCAAAGTGCTGGAGTATAAAGAGCTCCACCAAATGTGTCACTGTCCCAGTAATTACTGAGGGTAACGTCTGCTAAGTCAAAACTAAGAATCAGAAAGGGCTATGCTCCAACAAATTCAATGTCTCATGAATCGATCCTAAATACGTCTTCACTGTCTATACACCTTAGAGGTTTAGGAAGTTAAACACATGCTCCGGAACTTTGGCTAGTTAAAGACATGCTCCGGAACTTTGGCTAGTTAAAGACATGCTCCGGAACTTTGGCTAGTTAAAGACATGCTCCGGAACTTTGGCTAGTTAAAGACATGCTCCGGAACTTTGGCAAGTTAAAGACATGCTCCGGAACTTTGGCTAGTTAAAGACATGCTCCGGAACTTTGGCTAGTTAAAGACATGCTCCGGAACTTTGGCTAGTTAAAGACATGCTCCGGAACTTTGGCTAGTTAAAGACATGCTCCGGAACTTTGGCAAGTTAAAGACATGCTCCGGAACTTTGGCTAGTTAAAGACATGCTCCGGAACTTTGGCTAGTTAAAGACATGCTCCGGAACTTTGGCTAGTTAAAGACATGCTCCGGAACTTTGGCTAGTTAAAGACATGCTCCGGAACTTTGGCAAGTTAAAGACATGCTCCGGAACTTTGGCTAGTTAAAGACATGCTCC
The DNA here is from genome assembly GCF_023373465.1 of Oncorhynchus keta. Classification (NCBI taxonomy): domain Eukaryota; kingdom Metazoa; phylum Chordata; class Actinopteri; order Salmoniformes; family Salmonidae; genus Oncorhynchus; species Oncorhynchus keta. The sequence goes on from NW_026290804.1 coordinate 759,632, forward strand.
GGAACTTTGGCTAGTTAAAGACATGCTCCGGAACTTTGGCTAGTTAAAGACATGCTCCGGAACTTTGGCTAGTTAAAGACATGCTCCGGAACTTTGGCTAGTTAAAGACATGCTCCGGAACTTTGGCTAGTTAAAGACATGCTCCGGAACTTTGGCTAGTTAAAGACATGCTCCGGAACTTTGGCTAGTTAAAGACATGCTCCGCAACATTGGCAAGTTAAAGACATGCTCCGGAACTTTGGCTAGTTAACCTTTTGCGACTAGCAATCCCGTATCCGGGAGCGTAATCATAGCCTCAAACGCATTAGCATAACGCTACGGACATAAATACCACTAGAAACTTTTCAGATTCATGAAAATCTCAAATGAAATGAATAAAATATATTCAAACACAAGCTTAGCCTTTTGTTAACAACACTGTCATCTCAGATTTTCAAAAGATGCGTTACAGCCACCGACAAGCATTTGTGTAAGTTTATCATGGCATAATGCTATGTATGCTAGGCTGTATGCTAGCAGGCAAGATTTTCACGAAAATAAGAAAAGCAACCAAATTAAATCATTTACCTTTGAAGAACTTCAGATGCTTTCACTCAGGAGACTCCCAGTTAGATAGCAAATGTTCCTTTTTTCCAAAAAGATTATTTTTGTAGGCGAAAACGCTCCCGTTTCTTCATCATCCTTGGCTGAGAAATCGACCGGAAAATGCTACTACTACAACGCCAAACTTTTTTCAAAATTAGCTACATAATATCGACAGAAACATGGCAAACGTTGTTTAGGATCCATCCCCAAGGTTTTTTTAACATATATATTCGATAATATATCCGTCGAGGCAATTGGTTTCTCATAAGAAGCTACCTCAGTATTTTACGCAAGATTTTCTGCGGGAGACACCATGTGACCACATGCTATATATGGTCCTTTACTGCCATTCTTCAATGGAAATGCCTAAAAAGACGTCACAATGCTGTAGACACCTTGGGGAATACGTGGAAAACGTAAGCTCATTCGTAGCTCATTCAGAGCCATATAAGGAGTCATTGGCATGAGGCGGTTTTAAAAAATGCGGCACTTCCTGGTTGGATTTCTATCTGGGTTTCGCCTGCAACATCAGTTCTGTGGCACTCACAGACAATATCTTTGCAGTTTTGGAAACGTCAGAGTGTTTTCTTTCCAAAGCTGTCAATTATATGCAGAGTCGAGCATCTTTTCGTGACAAAATATCTTGTTTAAAACGGGAACGTTTTTCATCCCAAAAATGTAATAGCGCCACTTAGTCGCAAGAAGTTAAAGACATGCTCCGCAACATTGGCTAGTTAAAGACATGCTACTACTGTCTGATGTCTACTGTCTGATGTCTCTACTGTCTGATGTCTCTACTGTCTGATGTCTCTACTGTCTGATGTCTCTACTGTCTGATGTCTCTACTGTCTGATGGCTCTACTGTCTGATGGCACTACTGTCTGATGGTACTACTATCTAATGGTACAACTGTCTGATGGCTCTACTGTCTGATGGTACTACCGTCTGATTGGTCTACTGTCTGATGGCACTGTACATGTATCAGAGTTATTGGTCACACTCGCTATGTTTCCACACGTTGGGAGTAATCCACCTCCATTTACTGACAAACCATGGCTTAATACAGCATAGCAACTACAGTACTTCTGAGCCTCAAAAACATTTTATTCAAAGCATATGAAGCGGTAAAATGAGAAACTTCTGCGTGACTACCTGAATATGAGAACGTTTAAAGGACAGTTTGAAGATAAGAGTTGAACAGTGAATGGTAAGTATATGGAAAGAGAAAGACGATACGCGTAAAGCCCCCAGGCGGCTGAGAAAACTGTTTCCCCATGAAAGAGTGATTGAATTGGTAGAGTACGAGGTACTGTCATTTACTGTGCTGCTGTGGATCCTGTCTGGACATGTAGCAGACCTTACTGTGCTGCTGGGGATCCTGTCTGGACACATAGCAGACCTTACTGTGCTGCTGGGGATCCTGTCTGGACATGTAGCAGACCTTACTGTGCTGCTGGGGATCCTGTCTGGACATGTAGCAGACCTTACTGTGCTGCTGGGGATCCTGTCTGGACATGTAGCAGACCTTACTGTCCTGCTGTGGATCCTGTCTGGACATGTAGCAGACCTTACTGTGCAGCTGTGGATCCTGTCTGGACACATAGCAGACCTTACTGTGCTGCTGGGGATCCTGTCTGGACATGTATCAGACCTTACTGTGCTGCTGGGGATCCTGTCTGGACATGTATCAGACCTTACTGTGCTGCTGGGGATCCTGTCTGGACATGTAGGAGACCTTACTGTGCTGCTGGGGATCCTGTCTGGACATGTAGCAGACCTTACTGTGCATTATTCAGCTATGCATTCCTTTCTAAAGATCAAGTGCCTTCACACTACGTGTATTGTAACAACCCTGGGTTTATAAGCACGGAAATCGACCCTGACGCACGAGCATGCTTTGCGGCACAGTCGATAGGGTGCCGGACCTCGATCTAGAAGGTTGAGGGTTCGAGTCCTGCTCCCTGCCTGTTTCATTACAGTAGTTTATACCTGTGTAATAAGGATGTTATTATGTTGCCATTGATTCATAACTCCATAGTTATACGATTCTGGTCACTTTCACAAAATTCCTATTTATTTTTTAAAATCCTGATTGAAGGACTCTGCATTACTTGCTTATTCCTCTCTTGATTGGGAGAATATGTCAAGCCTCACCAATGGGGAGAGAGGATACGGTTTAGGCTTCCTAAAATCATATCAACAATGCCTTTAATGAACCACTCTTCCCCCTCCAATTACTGAAGTACCCTGTTATCTACTTAATACAGCATGGAGGCTACAGTACCACAGCATGTCTACTTAATACAGCATGTCTAATTAACACAGCATGTCTACTTAATACAGCATGTCTACTTAATACAGCATGTCTACTTAATACAGCATGGAGGCTACAGTACCACAGCATGTCTACTTAATACAGCATGGAGGCTACAGTACCACAGCATGTCTACTTAATACAGCATGTCTACTTAATACAGCATGTCTACTTAACACAGCATGTCTACTTAACACAGCATGTCTACTTAATACAGCATGTCTACTTAATACAGCATGGAGGCTACAGTACCACAGCATGTCTACTTAATACAGCATGTCTACTTAACACAGCATGTCTACTTAATACAGCATGTCTACTTAACACAGCATGTCTACTTAACACAGCATGTCTACTTAATACAGCATGTCTACTTAATACAGCATGGAGGCTACAGTACCACAGCATGTCTACTTAATACAGCATGTCTACTTAATACAGCATGGAGGCTACAGTACCACAGCATGTCTACTTAATACAGCATGTCTACTTAACACAGCATGTCTACTTAATACAGCATGTCTACTTAATACAGTATGGAGGCTACAGTACCACAGCATGTCTACTTAATACAGCATGTCTACTTAACACAGCATGTCTACTTAACACAGCATGTCTACTTAACACAGCATGTCTACTTAATACAGCATGTCTACTTAATACAGCATGGAGGCTACAGTACCACAGCATGTCTACTTAATACAGCATGTCTACTTAACACAGCATGTCTACTTAATACAGCATGTCTACTTAACACAGCATGTCTACTTAATACAGTATGGAGGCTACAGTACCACAGCATGTCTACTTAATACAGCATGGAGGCTACAGTACCACAGCATGTCTACTTAATACAGCATGTCTACTTAATACAGCATGGAGGCTACAGTACCACAGCATGTCTACTTAATACAGCATGGAGACTACAGTACCACAGCATGTCTACTTAATACAGTATGGAGGCTACAGTACCACAGCATGTCTACTTAACACAGCATGGAGGCTACAGTACCACAGCATGTCTACTTAACACAGCATGGAGGCTACAGTACCACAGCATGTCTACTTAATACAGCATGGAGGCTACAGTACCACAGCATGTCTACTTAATACAGCATGGAGGCTACAGTACCACAGCATGTCTACTTAACACAGCATGGAGGCTACAGTACCACAGCATGTCTACTTAATACAGCATGGAGGCTACAGTACCACAGCATGTCTACTTAACACAGCATGGAGACTACAGTACCACAGCATGTCTACTTAACACAGCATGTCTACTTAATACAGCATGGAGGCTACAGTACCACAGCATGTCTACTTAATACAGCATGGAGGCTACAGTACCACAGCATGTCTACTTAATACAGCATGGAGGCTACAGTACCACAGCATGTCTACTTAATACAGCATGGAGGCTAAATAAGAGTGCTATATGACTAGAAAATCAATTCAAGGAAGCAGCTAGCTGGTCTTAGAGGTAGAGCAGGAGGAGGGGTAGGAGACACCACAACCCAAGGAAGCAGCTAGCTGGTCTTAGAGGTAGAGCAGGAGGAGGGGTAGGAGACACCACAACCCAAGGAAGCAGCTAGCTGGTCTTAGAGGTAGAGCAGGAGGAGGGGTAGGAGACACCACAACCCAAGGAAGCAGCTAGCTGGTCTTAGAGGTAGAGCAGGAGGAGGGGTAGGAGACACCACAACCCAAGGAAGCAGCTAGCTGGTCTTAGAGGTAGAGCAGGAGGAGGGGTAGGAGACACCACAACCCAAGGAAGCAGCTAGCTGGTCTTAGAGGTAGAGCAGGAGGAGGGGTAGGAGACACCACAACCCAAGGAAGCAGCTAGCTGGTCTTAGAGGTAGAGCAGGAGGAGGGGTAGGAGACACCACAACCCAAGGAAGCAGCTAGCTGGTCTTAGAGGTAGAGCAGGAGGAGGGGTAGGAGACACCACAACCCAAGGAAGCAGCTAGCTGGTCTTAGAGGTAGAGCAGGAGGAGGGGTAGGAGACACCACAACCCAAGGAAGCAGCTAGCTGGTCTTAGAGGTAGAGCAGGAGGAGGGGTAGGAGACACCACAACCCAAGGAAGCAGCTAGCTGGTCTTAGAGGTAGAGCAGGAGGAGGGGTAGGAGACACCACAACCCAAGGAAGCAGCTAGCTGGTCTTAGAGGTAGAGCAGGAGGAGGGGTAGGAGACACCACAACCCAAGGAAGCAGCTAGCTGGTCTTAGAGGTAGAGCAGGAGGAGGGGTAGGAGACACCACAACCCAAGGAAGCAGCTAGCTGGTCTTAGAGGTAGAGCAGGAGGAGGGGTAGGAGACACCACAACCCAAGGAGGAGACACCTACAACCCAAGGAAGCAGCTAGCTGGTCTTAGAGGTAGAGCAGGAGGAGGGGTAGGAGACACCACAACCCAAGGAAGCAGCTAGCTGGTCTTAGAGGTAGAGCAGGAGGAGGGGTAGGAGACACCACAACCCAAGGAAGCAGCTAGCTGGTCTTAGAGGTAGAGCAGGAGGAGGGGTAGGAGACACCACAACCCAAGGAAGCAGCTAGCTGGTCTTAGAGGTAGAGCAGGAGGAGGGGTAGGAGACACCACAACCCAAGGAAGCAGCTAGCTGGTCTTAGAGGTAGAGCAGGAGGAGGGGTAGGAGACACCACAACCCAAGGAAGCAGCTAGCTGGTCTTAGAGGTAGAGCAGGAGGAGGGGTAGGAGACACCACAACCCAAGGAAGCAGCTAGCTGGTCTTAGAGGTAGAGCAGGAGGAGGGGTAGGAGACACCACAACCCAAGGAAGCAGCTAGCTGGTCTTAGAGGTAGAGCAGGAGGAGGGGTAGGAGACACCACAACCCAAGGAAGCAGCTAGCTGGTCTTAGAGGTAGAGCAGGAGGAGGGGTAGGAGACACCACAACCCAAGGAAGCAGCTAGCTGGTCTTAGAGGTAGAGCAGGAGGAGGGGTAGGAGACACCACAACCCAAGGAAGCAGCTAGCTGGTCTTAGAGGTAGAGCAGGAGGAGGGGTAGGAGACACCACAACCCAAGGAAGCAGCTAGCTGGTCTTAGAGGTAGAGCAGGAGGAGGGGTAGGAGACACCACAACCCAAGGAAGCAGCTAGCTGGTCTTAGAGGTAGAGCAGGAGGAGGGGTAGGAGACACCACAACCCAAGGAAGCAGCTAGCTGGTCTTAGAGGTAGAGCAGGAGGAGGGGTAGGAGACACCACAACCCAAGGAAGCAGCTAGCTGGTCTTAGAGGTAGAGCAGGAGGAGGGGTAGGAGACACCACAACCCAAGGAAGCAGCTAGCTGGTCTTAGAGGTAGAGCAGGAGGAGGGGTAGGAGACACCACAACCCAAGGAAGCAGCTAGCTGGTCTTAGAGGTAGAGCAGGAGGAGGGGTAGGAGACACCACAACCCAAGGAAGCAGCTAGCTGGTCTTAGAGGTAGAGCAGGAGGAGGGGTAGGAGACACCACAACCCAAGGAAGCAGCTAGCTGGTCTTAGAGGTAGAGCAGGAGGAGGGGTAGGAGACACCACAACCCAAGGAAGCAGCTAGCTGGTCTTAGAGGTAGAGCAGGAGGAGGGGTAGGAGACACCACAACCCAAGGAAGCAGCTAGCTGGTCTTAGAGGTAGAGCAGGAGGAGGGGTAGGAGACACCACAACCCAAGGAAGCAGCTAGCTGGTCTTAGAGGTAGAGCAGGAGGAGGGGTAGGAGACACCACAACCCAAGGAAGCAGCTAGCTGGTCTTAGAGGTAGAGCAGGAGGAGGGGTAGGAGACACCACAACCCAAGGAAGCAGCTAGCTGGTCTTAGAGGTAGAGCAGGAGGAGGGGTAGGAGACACCACAACCCAAGGAAGCAGCTAGCTGGTCTTAGAGGTAGAGCAGGAGGAGGGGTAGGAGACACCACAACCCAAGGAAGCAGCTAGCTGGTCTTAGAGGTAGAGCAGGAGGAGGGTTAGGAGACACCACAACCCAAGGAAGCAGCTAGCTGGTCTTAGAGGTAGAGCAGGAGGAGGGGTAGGAGACACCACAACCCAAGGAAGCAGCTAGCTGGTCTTAGAGGTAGAGCAGGAGGAGGGGTAGGAGACACCACAACCCAAGGAAGCAGCTAGCTGGTCTTAGAGGTAGAGCAGGAGGAGGGGTAGGAGACACCACAACCCAAGGAAGCAGCTAGCTGGTCTTAGAGGTAGAGCAGGAGGAGGGGTAGGAGACACCACAACCCAAGGAAGCAGCTAGCTGGTCTTAGAGGTAGAGCAGGAGGAGGGGTAGGAGACACCACAACCCAAGGAAGCAGCTAGCTGGTCTTAGAGGTAGAGCAGGAGGAGGGGTAGGAGACACCACAACCCAAGGAAGCAGCTAGCTGGTCTTAGAGGTAGAGCAGGAGGAGGGGTAGGAGACACCACAACCCAAGGAAGCAGCTAGCTGGTCTTAGAGGTAGAGCAGGAGGGAGGGTAGGAGACACCACAACCCAAGGAAGCAGCTAGCTGGTCTTAGAGGTAGAGCAGGAGGAGGGGTAGGAGACACCACAACCCAAGGAAGCAGCTAGCTGGTCTTAGAGGTAGAGCAGGAGGAGGGGTAGGAGACACCACAACCCAAGGAAGCAGCTAGCTGGTCTTAGAGGTAGAGCAGGAGGAGGGGTAGGAGACACCACAACCCAAGGAAGCAGCTAGCTGGTCTTAGAGGTAGAGCAGGAGGAGGGGTAGGAGACACCACAACCCAAAGGAAGCAGCTAGCTGGTCTTAGAGGTAGAGCAGGAGGAGGGGTAGGAGACACCACAACCCAAGGAAGCAGCTAGCTGGTCTTAGAGGTAGAGCAGGAGGAGGGTAGGAGACACCACAACCCAAGGAAGCAGCTAGCTGGTCTTAGAGGTAGAGCAGGAGGAGGGGTAGGAGACACCACAACCCAAGGAAGCAGCTAGCTGGTCTTAGAGGTAGAGCAGGAGGAGGGGTAGGAGACACCACAACCCAAGGAAGCAGCTAGCTGGTCTTAGAGGTAGACAGGAGGAGGGTAGGAGACACCACAACCCAAGGAAGCAGCTAGCTGGTCTTAGAGGTAGAGCAGGAGGAGGGGTAGGAGACACCACAACCCAAGGAAGCAGCTAGCTGGTCTTAGAGGTAGAGCAGGAGGAGGGGTAGGAGACACCACAACCCAAGGAAGCAGCTAGCTGGTCTTAGAGGTAGAGCAGGAGGAGGGGTAGGAGACACCACAACCCAAGGAAGCAGCTAGCTGGTCTTAGAGGTAGAGCAGGAGGAGGGGTAGGAGACACCACAACCCAAGGAAGCAGCTAGCTGGTCTTAGAGGTAGAGCAGGAGGAGGGGTAGGAGACACCACAACCCAAGGAAGCAGCTAGCTGGTCTTAGAGGTAGAGCAGGAGGAGGGTAGGAGACACCACAACCCAAGGAAGCAGCTAGCTGGTCTTAGAGGTAGAGCAGGAGGAGGGGTAGGAGACACCACAACCCAAGGAAGCAGCTAGCTGGTCTTAGAGGTAGAGCAGGAGGAGGGGTAGGAGACACCACAACCCAAGGAAGCAGCTAGCTGGTCTTAGAGGTAGAGCAGGAGGAGGGGTAGGAGACACCACAACCCAAGGAAGCAGCTAGCTGGTCTTAGAGGTAGGAGCAAGGAAGCAGCTAGCTGGTCTTAGAGGTAGAGCAGGGGTAGGAGACACCACAACCCAAGGAAGCAGCTAGCTGGTCTTAGAGGTAGAGCAGGAGGAGGGGTAGGAGACACCACAACTCAAGGAAGCAGCTAGCTGGTCTTAGAGGTAGAGCAGGACGAGGGGTAGGAGACACCACAACCCAAGGAAGCAGCTAGCTGGTCTTAGAGGTAGAGCAGGAGGAGGGGTAGGAGACACCACAACCCAAGGAAGCAGCTAGCTGGTCTTAGAGGTAGACGAGGGGTAGGAGACACCACAACCCAAGGAAGCAGCTAGCTGGTCTTAGAGGTAGAGCAGGAGGAGGGGTAGGAGACACCACAACCCAAGGAAGCAGCTAGCTGGTCTTAGAGGTAGACGAGGGGTAGGAGATACCACAACCCAAGGAAGCAGCTAGCTGGTCTTAGAGGTAGAGCAGGAGGAGGGGTAGGAGACACCACAACCCAAGGAAGCAGCTAGCTGGTCTTAGAGGTAGACGAGGGGTAGGAGACACCACAACCCAAGGAAGCAGCTAGCTGGTCTTAGAGGTAGAGCAGGAGGAGGGGTAGGAGACACCACAACCCAAGGAAGCAGCTAGCTGGTCTTAGAGGTAGACGAGGGGTAGGAGACACCACAACCCAAGGAAGCAGCTAGCTGGTCTTAGAGGTAGAGCAGGGGTAGGAGACACCACAACCCAAGGAAGCAGCTAGCTGGTCTTAGAGGTAGAGCAGGAGGAGGGGTAGGAGACACCACAACCCAAGGAAGCAGCTAGCTGGTCTTAGAGGTAGAGCAGGAGGAGGGGTAGGAGACACCACAACCCAAGGAAGCAGCTAGCTGGTCTTAGAGGTAGACGAGGGGTAGGAGACACCACAACCCAAGGAAGCAGCTAGCTGGTCTTAGAGGTAGAGCAGGAGGAGGGGTAGGAGACACCACAACCCAAGGAAGCAGCTAGCTGGTCTTAGAGGTAGAGCAGGACGAGGGGTAGGAGACACCACAACCCAAGGAAGCAGCTAGCTGGTCTTAGAGGTAGAGCAGGACGAGGGGTAGGAGACAGCACAACCCAAGGAAGCAGCTAGCTGGTCTTAGAGGTAGAGCAGGACGAGGGGTAGGAGACACCACAACCCAAGGAAGCAGCTAGCTGGTCTTAGAGGTAGAGCAGGAGGAGGGGTAGGAGACACCACAACCCAAGGAAGCAGCTAGCTGGTCTTAGAGGTAGACGAGGGGTAGGAGACACCACAACCCAAGGAAGCAGCTAGCTGGTCTTAGAGGTAGAGCAGGAGGAGGGGTAGGAGACACCACAACCCAAGGAAGCAGCTAGCTGGTCTTAGAGGTAGACGAGGGGTAGGAGACACCACAACCCAAGGAAGCAGCTAGCTGGTCTTAGAGGTAGAGCAGGAGGAGGGGTAGGAGACACCACAACCCAAGGAAGCAGCTAGCTGGTCTTAGAGGTAGACGAGGGGTAGGAGACACCACAACCCAAGGAAGCAGCTAGCTGGTCTTAGAGGTAGACGAGGGGTAGGAGACACCACAACCCAAGGAAGCAGCTAGCTGGTCTTAGAGGTAGAGCAGGACGAGGGGTAGGAGACACCACAACCCAAGGAAGCAGCTAGCTGGTCTTAGAGGTAGACGAGGGGTAGGAGACACCACAACCCAAGGAAGCAGCTAGCTGGTCTTAGAGGTAGACGAGGGGTAGGAGACACCACAACCCAAGGAAGCAGCTAGCTGGTCTTAGAGGTAGACGAGGGGTAGGAGACACCACAACCCAAGGAAGCAGCTAGCTGGTCTTAGAGGTAGAGCAGAAGGAGGGGTAGGAGACACCACAACCCAAGGAAGCAGCTAGCTGGTCTTAGAGGTAGAGCAGGAGGAGGGGTAGGAGACACCACAACCCAAGGAAGCAGCTAGCTGGTCTTAGAGGTAGAGCAGGAGGAGGGGTAGGAGACACCACAACCCAAGGAAGCAGCTAGCTGGTCTTAGAGGTAGAGCAGGAGGAGGGGTAGGAGACACCACAACCCAAGGAAGCAGCTAGCTGGTCTTAGAGGTAGAGCAGGAGGAGGGGTAGGAGACACCACAACCCAAGGAAGCAGCTAGCTGGTCTTAGAGGTAGACGAGGGGTAGGAGACACCACAACCCAAGGAAGCAGCTAGCTGGTCTTAGAGGTAGACGAGGGGTAGGAGACACCACAACCCAAGGAAGCAGCTAGCTGGTCTTAGAGGTAGACGAGGGGTAGGAGACACCACAACCCAAGGAAGCAGCTAGCTGGTCTTAGAGGTAGAGCAGGAGGAGGGGTAGGAGACACCACAACCCAAGGAAGCAGCTAGCTGGTCTTAGAGGTAGAGCAGGAGGAGGGGTAGGAGACACCACAACCCAAGGAAGCAGCTAGCTGGTCTTAGAGGTAGAGCAGGAGGAGGGGTAGGAGACACCACAACCCAAGGAAGCAGCTAGCTGGTCTTAGAGGTAGAGCAGGAGGAGGGGTAGGAGACACCACAACCCAAGGAAGCAGCTAGCTGGTCTTAGAGGTAGAGCAGGAGGAGGGGTAGGAGACACCACAACCCAAGGAAGCAGCTAGCTGGTCTTAGAGGTAGAGCAGGAGGAGGGGTAGGAGACACCACAACCCAAGGAAGCAGCTAGCTGGTCTTAGAGGTAGAGCAGGAGGAGGGGTAGGAGACACCACAACCCAAGGAAGCAGCTAGCTGGTCTTAGAGGTAGAGGAGGGGTAGGAGACACCACAACCCAAGGAAGCAGCTAGCTGGTCTTAGAGGTAGAGGAGGGGTAGGAGACACCACAACCCAAGGAAGCAGCTAGCTGGTCTTAGAGGTAGAGGAGGGGTAGGAGACACCACAACCCAAGGAAGCAGCTAGCTGGTCTTAGAGGTAGAGGAGGGGTAGGAGACACCCAAGGAAGCAGCTAGCTGGTCTTAGAGGTAGAGGAGGGGTAGGAGACACCACAAGCAAGGAAGCAGCTAGCTGGTCTTAGAGGTAGAGGAGGGGTAGGAGACACCACAACCCAAGGAAGCAGCTAGCTGGTCTTAGAGGTAGAGGAGGGGTAGGAGACACCACAACCCAAGGAAGCAGCTAGCTGGTCTTAGAGGTAGAGGAGGGGTAGGAGACACCACAACCCAAGGAAGCAGCTAGCTGGTCTTAGAGGTAGAGGAGGGGTAGGAGACACCACAACCCAAGGAAGCAGCTAGCTGGTCTTAGAGGTAGAGCAGGAGGAGGGGTAGGAGACACCACAACCCAAGGAAGCAGCTAGCTGGTCTTAGAGGTAGACGAGGGGTAGGAGACACCACAACCCAAGGAAGCAGCTAGCTGGTCTTAGAGTAGAGGAGAGGTAGACGAGGGGTAGGAGACACCACAACCCAAGGAAGCAGCTAGCTGGTCTTAGAGGTAGAGCAGGACGAGGGGTAGGAGACACCACAACCCAAGGAAGCAGCTAGCTGGTCTTAGAGGTAGAGCAGGGGTAGGAGACACCACAACCCAAGGAAGCAGCTAGCTGGTCTTAGAGGTAGAGCAGGAGGAGGGGTAGGAGACACCACAACCCAAGGAAGCAGCTAGCTGGTCTTAGAGGTAGACGAGGGGTAGGAGACACCACAACCCAAGGAAGCAGCTAGCTGGTCTTAGAGGTAGAGCAGGAGGAGGGGTAGGAGACACCACAACCCAAGGAAGCAGCTAGCTGGTCTTAGAGGTAGACGAGGGGTAGGAGACACCACAACCCAAGGAAGCAGCTAGCTGGTCTTAGAGGTAGACGAGGGGTAGGAGACACCACAACCCAAGGAAGCAGCTAGCTGGTCTTAGAGGTAGAGCAGGAGGAGGGGTAGGAGACACCACAACCCAAGGAAGCAGCTAGCTGGTCTTAGAGGTAGAGCAGGAGGAGGGGTAGGAGACACCACAACCCAAGGAAGCAGCTAGCTGGTCTTAGAGGTAGAGCAGGAGGAGGGGTAGGAGACACCACAACCCAAGGAAGCAGCTAGCTGGTCTTAGAGGTAGAGCAGGAGGAGGGGTAGGAGACACCACAACCCAAGGAAGCAGCTAGCTGGTCTTAGAGGTAGAGCAGGGGTAGGAGACACCACAACCCAAGGAAGCAGCTAGCTGGTCTTAGAGGTAGAGCAGGAGGAGGGGTAGGAGACACCACAACCCAAGGAAGCAGCTAGCTGGTCTTAGAGGTAGAGCAGGAGGAGGGGTAGGAGACACCACAACCCAAGGAAGCAGCTAGCTGGTCTTAGAGGTAGAGCAGGAGGAGGGGTAGGAGACACCACAACCCAAGGAAGCAGCTAGCTGGTCTTAGAGGTAGAGCAGGAGGAGGGGTAGGAGACACCACAACCCAAGGAAGCAGCTAGCTGGTCTTAGAGGTAGAGCAGGAGGAGGGGTAGGAGACACCACAACCCAAGGAAGCAGCTAGCTGGTCTTAGAGGTAGAGCAGGAGGAGGGGTAGGAGACACCACAACCCAAGGAAGCAGCTAGCTGGTCTTAGAGGTAGAGCAGGAGGAGGGGTAGGAGACACCACAACCCAAGGAAGCAGCTAGCTGGTCTTAGAGGTAGAGCAGGAGGAGGGGTAGGAGACACCACAACCCAAGGAAGCAGCTAGCTGGTCTTAGAGGTAGAGGAGGGGTAGGAGACACCACAACCCAAGGAAGCAGCTAGCTGGTCTTAGAGGTAGACGAGGGGTAGGAGACACCACAACCCAAGGAAGCAGCTAGCTGGTCTTAGAGGTAGAGCAGGAGGAGGGGTAGGAGACACCACAACCCAAGGAAGCAGCTAGCTGGTCTTAGAGGTAGAGCAGGAGGAGGGGTAGGAGACACCACAACCCAAGGAAGCAGCTAGCTGGTCTTAGAGGTAGAGCAGGAGGAGGGGTAGGAGACACCACAACCCAAGGAAGCAGCTAGCTGGTCTTAGAGGTAGAGCAGGAGGAGGGGTAGGAGACACCACAACCCAAGGAAGCAGCTAGCTGGTCTTAGAGGTAGAGCAGGAGGAGGGGTAGGAGACACCACAACCCAAGGAAGCAGCTAGCTGGTCTTAGAGGTAGAGGAGGGGTAGGAGACACCACAACCCAAGGAAGCAGCTAGCTGGTCTTAGAGGTAGACGAGGGGTAGGAGACACCACAACCCAAGGAAGCAGCTAGCTGGTCTTAGAGGTAGACGAGGGGTAGGAGACACCACAACCCAAGGAAGCAGCTAGCTGGTCTTAGAGGTAGAGCAGGAGGAGGGGTAGGAGACACCACAACCCAAGGAAGCAGCTAGCTGGTCTTAGAGGTAGAGCAGGAGGAGGGGTAGGAGACACCACAACCCAAGGAAGCAGCTAGCTGGTCTTAGAGGTAGAGGAGGGGTAGGAGACACCACAACCCAAGGAAGCAGCTAGCTGGTCTTAGAGGTAGACGAGGGGTAGGAGACACCACAACCCAAGGAAGCAGCTAGCTGGTCTTAGAGGTAGAGCAGGAGGAGGGGTAGGAGACACCACAACCCAAGGAAGCAGCTAGCTGGTCTTAGAGGTAGACGAGGGGTAGGAGACACCACAACCCAAGGAAGCAGCTAGCTGGTCTTAGAGGTAGACGAGGGGTAGGAGACACCACAACCCAAGGAAGCAGCTAGCTGGTCTTAGAGGTAGAGCAGGAGGAGGGGTAGGAGACACCACAACCCAAGGAAGCAGCTAGCTGGTCTTAGAGGTAGAGCAGGAGGAGGGGTAGGAGACACCACAACCCAAGGAAGCAGCTAGCTGGTCTTAGAGGTAGAGCAGGAGGAGGGGTAGGAGACACCACAACCCAAGGAAGCAGCTAGCTGGTCTTAGAGGTAGACGAGGGGTAGGAGACACCACAACCCAAGGAAGCAGCTAGCTGGTCTTAGAGGTAGAGCAGGAGGAGGGGTAGGAGACACCACAACCCAAGGAAGCAGCTAGCTGGTCTTAGAGGTAGACGAGGGGTAGGAGACACCACAACCCAAGGAAGCAGCTAGCTGGTCTTAGAGGTAGACGAGGGGTAGGAGACACCACAACCCAAGGAAGCAGCTAGCTGGTCTTAGAGGTAGACGAGGGGTAGGAGACACCACAACCCAAGGAAGCAGCTAGCTGGTCTTAGAGGTAGACGAGGGGTAGGAGACACCACAACCCAAGGAAGCAGCTAGCTGGTCTTAGAGGTAGACGAGGGGTAGGAGACACCACAACCCAAGGAAGCAGCTAGCTGGTCTTAGAGGTAGACGAGGGGTAGGAGACACCACAACCCAAGGAAGCAGCTAGCTGGTCTTAGAGGTAGAGCAGGAGGAGGGGTAGGAGACACCACAACCCAAGGAAGCAGCTAGCTGGTCTTAGAGGTAGAGCAGGGGTAGGAGACACCACAACCCAAGGAAGCAGCTAGCTGGTCTTAGAGGTAGAGCAGGAGGAGGGGTAGGAGACACCACAACCCAAGGAAGCAGCTAGCTGGTCTTAGAGGTAGACGAGGGGTAGGAGACACCACAACCCAAGGAAGCAGCTAGCTGGTCTTAGAGGTAGAGCAGGAGGAGGGGTAGGAGACACCACAACCCAAGGAAGCAGCTAGCTGGTCTTAGAGGTAGACGAGGGGTAGGAGACACCACAACCCAAGGAAGCAGCTAGCTGGTCTTAGAGGTAGAGCAGGAGGAGGGGTAGGAGACACCACAACCCAAGGAAGCAGCTAGCTGGTCTTAGAGGTAGAGCAGGAGGAGGGGTAGGAGACACCACAACCCAAGGAAGCAGCTAGCTGGTCTTAGAGGTAGAGCAGGAGGAGGGGTAGGAGACACCACAACCCAAGGAAGCAGCTAGCTGGTCTTAGAGGTAGACGAGGGGTAGGAGACACCACAACCCAAGGAAGCAGCTAGCTGGTCTTAGAGGTAGACGAGGGGTAGGAGACACCACAACCCAAGGAAGCAGCTAGCTGGTCTTAGAGGTAGACGAGGGGTAGGAGACACCACAACCCAAGGAAGCAGCTAGCTGGTCTTAGAGGTAGACGAGGGGTAGGAGACACCACAACCCAAGGAAGCAGCTAGCTGGTCTTAGAGGTAGACGAGGGGTAGGAGACACCACAACCCAAGGAAGCAGCTAGCTGGTCTTAGAGGTAGAGCAGGAGGAGGGGTAGGAGACACCACAACCCAAGGAAGCAGCTAGCTGGTCTTAGAGGTAGAGCAGGAGGAGGGGTAGGAGACACCACAACCCAAGGAAGCAGCTAGCTGGTCTTAGAGGTAGACGAGGGGTAGGAGACACCACAACCCAAGGAAGCAGCTAGCTGGTCTTAGAGGTAGACGAGGGGTAGGAGACACCACAACCCAAGGAAGCAGCTAGCTGGTCTTAGAGGTAGACGAGGGTAGGAGACACCACAACCCAAGGAAGCAGCTAGCTGGTCTTAGAGGTAGACGAGGGGTAGGAGACACCACAACCCAAGGAAGCAGCTAGCTGGTCTTAGAGGTAGACGAGGGGTAGGAGACACCACAACCCAAGGAAGCAGCTAGCTGGTCTTAGAGGTAGACGAGGGGTAGGAGACACCACAACCCAAGGAAGCAGCTAGCTGGTCTTAGAGGTAGACGAGGGGTAGGAGACACCACAACCTAGAATCAAAGACATTGTCATTCCCACTGAGGGTGTTTTAATGATTAATCAAATCTCAATCAATTCAAAGTTAAGATATTAGCAATGTTAAAGGAGGTTAATCTGCTCTCGAAGGCTACGCACGACTACTGAACTGATAGCATTCAAGTTATTAAATAAGGTTCATTAAAGACCGAGGGCATTGCTTTTGGCTTTTAAAAGGTCATTTGAGTCTGAGCCAAAACCTGCAGAGCGTCGTTTTACCGTGGATTTGATATCCGTAAATGCATAGGGTTTCAATGAAGACAGGTTTAGACTGAAGGAAGTGTCTGAAACACACTAGTGAAACACAGTGATATTATTCAGTTGTGTTATAGCCCTCAGATGAACTATCTCGACCTCAAAGCCAGATCTACCGCTTTTTTTCCCCCTGGGATTGATTAAGACCTGGGGCACCTGGTGGTTTAATGACCACGTAGAACAGAAGGCCAGCGATAAGTCCTCGTAGGGTAAAAGTTGAATAGCCGTAGTATTGACAGTCAGTGTTCATTCCAGGCTATAGCCTGGTATTGTATGGCATTGTAGGCAACACGATCCCTAGATGATCCTGGACGCTGACAGCTGCTCCGATAAGATAATGTTTTTTGCCACTCTATATCTAAATGAAGTTTATGCCTATCAACAGCTCCAAATTATCCTCTATTTTGGCATTTGGCATTTTCTGCTCTAATCAAATCAGTCGCCCATTATCCAGATGAGCCTTAGATTGAATTAGAAAATCCTCGTTCTGTAATAAGGAAATCAGCGACGTATCTCTGACTGGGGAGGGATGTAGAGAGCAGGGGTAACAATAGGTTTACAGATGAGTGGGGAGGGATGTAGAGAGCAGGGGTAACAATAGGTTTACAGATGACTGGGGAGGGATGTAGAGAGCTGGGGTAACAATAGGTTTACAGATGACTGGGGAGGGATGTAGAGAGCAGGGGTAACAATAGGTTTACAGATGACTGGGGAGGGATGTAGAGAGCTGGGGTAACAATAGGTTTACAGATGACTGGGGAGGGATGTAGAGAGCTGGGGTAACAATAGGTTTACAGATGACTGGGGAGGGATGTAGAGAGCTGGGGTAACAATAGGTTTACAGATGACTGGGGAGGGATGTAGAGAGCTGGGGTAACAATAGGTTTACAGATGACTGGGGAGGGATGTAGAGAGCTGGGGTAACAATAGGTTTACAGATGACTGGGGAGGGATGTAGAGAGCTGGGGTAACAATAGGTTTACAGATGACTGGGGAGGGATGTAGAGAGCTGGGGTAACAATAGGTTTACAGATGACTGGGGAGGGATGTAGAGAGCTGGGGTAACAATAGGTTTACAGATGACTGGGGAGGGATGTAGAGAGCAGGGGTAACAATAGGTTTACAGATGACTGGGGAGGGATGTAGAGAGCTGGGGTAACAATAGGTTTACAGATGACTGGGGAGGGATGTAGAGAGCTGGGGTAACAATAGGTTTACAGATGAGTGGGGAGGGATGTAGAGAGCTGGGGTAACAATAGGTTTACAGATGACTGGGGAGGGATGTAGAGAGCAGGGGTAACAATAGGTTTACAGATGACTGGGGAGGGATGTAGAGAGCTGGGGTAACAACAGGTTTACAGATGAGGATCAGATGGTGCTGGCACCAAGCCTGGAATATCAGATATAGGAGGGTACATCCCAAATGAAGCCCTTTTCCCTATGGGCCGGCCCTACTCTATAATAGTGCGCTATATAGGAATAGGGGGCCATTTTACACACAGACACTGTCTCACAAGTAAACAGAACGCCCTGACCATAGAGAGACCCTGTTTCTCTATGGTGTAGTAGGTCAGGCCATGACTAGGGGGTATTCTAGTTTATAATTTATATGTTTTGTTCTAGTTTATATTTTCTATGTTGGTGTTTTGTATGATTCCCAATTAGAGGCAGCTGGTAATCGTTGTCTATTATTGGGGATCATTTTTAAGTAGCTAATTTTCCCACCTGTGTCTGTGGGATATTGTTTTGTGTTTGTGCACCAAGTAGTCACGTTTAGTTGTTCGTTTATTGATATATTTTGTTTTGTTTATTTTTCACTTTGAAATAAATATAACATACCTTGGTCCCGTTCTTACGACAACTGTGACACAGAAGCAAAGAAGAAAAGGACATTATTTAAGATGTCTGTCCTGTTTAAAACACTGATTGACATGTAGAGGATTATACGTGGGAAGCTATTCCAGAAAACAGATTTATGGATAAATAAACATGAACATTATGAGTTGAGTAATAGTTTCTGATCTATACTTGGCACACTGTGCTCTGCTGGAAATAGTTGTGGCCGAGAGGTTGATATGGAACTCTGCCCCTCTACTGGAAACCACTTTTAGCTATATGTAAATATCCAGAACGTATAGCAACAGATGATCTGCAAATCAAATTGTTTTTTGTCACATGCGCCGAATACAAAGACCTTACAGTGAAATGCTGACTTACAAGGCCTTAAACAACTATGTTTTAAGATGTTAAGTAAAAATTGTAACAAATAATTAAACAGCAGCAACAAAATAACAAGCAAGACTATTTTCATGGAATATGGAGGCTATATACAGGGTATTACGGTACAGAGTCAATGTGGAGGCTATATACAGGGTATTACAGTACAGAGTCAATGTGGAGACTATATACAGGGTATTACGGTACAGAGTCAATGTGGAGGCTATATACAGGGTATTACGGTACAGAGTCAATGTGGAGGCTCTATACAGGGTATTACGGTACAGAGTCAAAGTGGAGGCTATATACAGGGTGTTACGGTACAGAGTCAATGTGGAGGCTATATACAGGGTATTACGGTACAGAGTCAATGTGGGTGCTATATACAGGGTATTACGGTACAGAGTCATAGTGGAGGCTATATACAGGGTATTACGGTACAGAGTCAATGTGGAGGCTATATACAGGGTATTATGGTACAGAGTCAATGTGGAGGCTATATACAGGGTGTTACGGTACAGAGTCAATGTGGAGGCTATATACAGGGTATTACGGTACAGAGTCAATGTGGAGGCTATATACAGGGTATTACGGTACAGAGTCAATGTGGAGGCTATATACAGGGTATTACGGTACAGAGTCAATGTGGAGACTATATACAGGGTATTACAGTACAGAGTACATGTGGAGGCTATATACAGGGGGTACCGGTACAGAGTCAATGTGGAGGATATATACAGGGTATTACGGTACAGAGTCAATGTGGAGCCTATATACAGGGTATTACGGTACAGAGTCAATGTGGAGGCTATATACAGGGTATTACGGTACAGAGCCAATGTGGAAACTAGATACAGGGTATTACGGTACAGAGTCAATGTGGAGGCTATATACAGGGTATTACGGTACAGAGCCAATGTGGAAACTAGATACAGGGTATTACGGTACAGAGTCAATGTGGAGGCTATATACAGGGGGTACCGGTACAGAGTCAATGTGGAAACTAGATACAGGGTATTACGGTACAGAGTCAATGTGGAGGCTATATACAGGGTATTACGGTACAGAGCCAATGTGGAAACTAGATACAGGGTATTACGGTACAGAGTCAATGTGGAGGCTATATACAGGGGTACTGGTACAGAGTCAGTGTGGAGGCTATATACAGGGTATTACGGTACAGAGTCAATGTGGAGGTTATATACAGGGTATTACGGTACAGAGTCAATGTGGAAACTAGATACAGGGTATTACGGTACAGAGTCAATGTGGAGGCTATATACAGGGTATTACGGTACAGAGTCAATGTGGAGGCTATATACAGGGTATTAAGGTACAGAGTCAATGTGGAGGCTATATACAGGGTATTACGGTACAGAGTCAATGTGGAGGCTATATACAGGGTATTACGGTACAGAGTCAATGTGGAGGCTATATACAGGGTATTATGGTACAGAGTCAATGTGGAGGCTATATACAGGGTATTACGGTACAGAGTCAATGTGGAAACTAGATACAGGGTATTACGGTACAGAGTCAATGTGGAGACTATATACAGGGTATTACGGTACAGAGTCAATGTGGAGGCTATATACAGGGTATTATGGTACAGAGTCAATGTGGAGACTATATTCAGGGTATTACAGTACAGAGGCAATGTGGAGGTTATATACAGGGGGTACCGGTACAGAGTCAATGTGGAGGCTATATACAGGGGTACCGGTACAGAGTCAATGTGGAGGCTATATACAGGGGTACCGGTACAGAGTCAATGTGGAGGTTATATACAGGGGTACTGGTACAGAGTCAATGTGGAGGTTATATACAAGGGGTACCGGTACAGAGTCAAAATGGAGGCTATATACAGGGTATTACGGTACAGAGTCAATGTGGAGGCTATATACAGGGGGTACCGGTACAGAGTAAATGTGGAGGCTATATACGGGGGTACCGGTACAGAGTCAATGTGGAGGCTATATACAGGGTGTTACGGTACAGAGTCAATGTGGAGGCTATATACAGGGGTACCGGTACAGAGTCAATGTGGAGGCTATATACAGGGGGTACCGGTACAGAGTCAATGTGGAGGTTATATACAGGGGTACTGGTACAGAGTCAATGTGGAGGTTATATACAAGGGGTACCGGTACAGAGTCAAAATGGAGGCTATATACAGGGTATTACGGTACAGAGTCAATGTGGAGGCTATATACAGGGGGTACCGGTACAGAGTAAATGTGGAGGCTATATACCGGGGGTACCGGTACAGAGTCAATGTGGAGGCTATATACAGGGTGTTACGGTACAGAGTCAATGTGGAGGCTATATACAGGGGGTACCGGTACAGAGTCAATGTGGAGGCTATATACAGGGTGTTACGGTACAGAGTCAATGTGGAGGCTATATACAGGGGGTACCGGTACAGAGTCAATGTGGAGGCTATATACAGGGGGTACCGGTACAGAGTCAATGTGGAGGCTATATACAGGGGGCACCGGTACAGAGTCAATGTGGAGACTATATACAGGGTGTTACGGTACAGAGTCAATGTGGAGGCTATATACAGGGGGTACCGGTACAGAGTCAATGTGGAGACTATATACAGGGGGTACCAGTAAAGAGTCAATGTGGAGGCTATATACAGGGGGTACCGGTACAGAGTCAATGTGGAGGCTATATACAGGGTATTACGGTACAGAGCCAATGTGGAAACTAGATACAGGGTATTACGGTACAGAGTCAATGTGGAGGCTATATACAAGGGGTACCGGTACAGAGTCAAAATGGAGGCTATATACAGGGTATTACGGTACAGAGTCAATGTGGAGGCTATATACAGGGGGTACCGGTACAGAGTAAAAATGGAGGCTATATACAGGGTATTACGGTACAGAGTCAATGTGGAGGCTATATACAGGGGGTACCGGTACAGAGTAAATGTGGAGGCTATATACCGGGGGTACCGGTACAGAGTCAATGTGGAGGCTATATACAGGGTGTTACGGTACAGAGTCAATGTGGAGGCTATATACAGGGGGTACCGGTACAGAGTCAATGTGGAGGCTATATACAGGGTGTTACGGTACAGAGTCAATGTGGAGGCTATATACAGGGGTACCGGTACAGAGTCAATGTGGAGGCTATATACAGGGGTACCGGTACAGAGTCAATGTGGAGGCTATATACAGGGGCACCGGTACAGAGTCAATGTGGAGACTATATACAGGGTGTTACGGTACAGAGTCAATGTGGAGGCTATATACAGGGGGTACCGGTACAGAGTCAATGTGGAGACTATATACAGGGGTACCAGTAAAGAGTCAATGTGGAGGCTATATACAGGGGTACCGGTACAGAGTCAATGTGGAGGCTATATACAGGGTATTACGGTACAGAGCCAATGTGGAAACTAGATACAGGGTATTACGGTACAGAGTCAATGTGGAGGCTATATACAGGGTATTACGGTACAGAGCCAATGTGGAAACTAGATACAGGGTATTACGGTACAGAGTCAATGTGGAGGCTATATACAGGGGTACCGGTACAGAGTCAATGTGGAAACTAGATACAGGGTATTACGGTACAGAGTCAATGTGGAGGCTATATACAGGGTATTACGGTACAGAGCCAATGTGGAAACTAGATACAGGGTATTACGGTACAGAGTCAATGTGGAGGCTATATACAGGGGGTACTGGTACAGAGTCAGTGTGGAGGCTATATACAGGGTATTACGGTACAGAGTCAATGTGGAGGTTATATACAGGGTATTACGGTACAGAGTCAATGTGGAAACTAGATACAGGGTATTACGGTACAGAGTCAATGTGGAGGCTATATACAGGGTATTACGGTACAGAGTCAATGTGGAGGCTATATACAGGGTATTACGGTACAGAGTCAATGTGGAGGCTATATACAGGGTATTATGGTACAGAGTCAATGTGGAGGCTATATACAGGGTATTATGGTACAGAGTCAATGTGGAGGCTATATACAGGGTATTACGGTACAGAGTCAATGTGGAGGCTATATACAGGGTATTACGGTACAGAGTCAATGTGGAGGCTATATACAGGGTATTATGGTACAGAGTCAATGTGGAGGCTATATACAGGGTATTACGGTACAGAGTCAATGTGGAAACTAGATACAGGGTATTACGGTACAGAGTCAATGTGGAGACTATATACAGGGTATTACGGTACAGAGTCAATGTGGAGGCTATATACAGGGTATTATGGTACAGAGTCAATGTGGAGACTATATTCAGGGTATTACAGTACAGAGGCAATGTGGAGGTTATATACAGGGGGTACCGGTACAGAGTCAATGTGGAGGCTATATACAGGGGGTACCGGTACAGAGTCAATGTGGAGGCTATATACAGGGGGTACCGGTACAGAGTCAATGTGGAGGTTATATACAGGGGGTACTGGTACAGAGTCAATGTGGAGGTTATATACAAGGGGTACCGGTACAGAGTCAAAATGGAGGCTATATACAGGGTATTACGGTACAGAGTCAATGTGGAGGCTATATACAGGGGGTACCGGTACAGAGTAAATGTGGAGGCTATATACCGGGGGTACCGGTACAGAGTCAATGTGGAGGCTATATACAGGGTGTTACGGTACAGAGTCAATGTGGAGGCTATATACAGGGGGTACCGGTACAGAGTCAATGTGGAGGCTATATACAGGGGGTACCGGTACAGAGTCAATGTGGAGGCTATATACAGGGGGTACTGGTACAGAGTCAATGTGGAGGTTATATACAAGGGGTACCGGTACAGAGTCAAAATGGAGGCTATATACAGGGTATTACGGTACAGAGTCAATGTGGAGGCTATATACAGGGTATTACGGTACAGAGTCAATGTGGAGGCTATATACAGGGTATTACGGTACAGAGCCAATGTGGAAACTAGATACAGGGTATTACGGTACAGAGTCAATGTGGAGGCTATATACAGGGGGTACCGGTACAGAGTCAATGTGGAAACTAGATACAGGGTATTACGGTACAGAGTCAATGTGGAGGCTATATACAGGGTATTACGGTACAGAGCCAATGTGGAAACTAGATACAGGGTATTACGGTACAGAGTCAATGTGGAGGCTATATACAGGGGGTACTGGTACAGAGTCAGTGTGGAGGCTATATACAGGGTATTACGGTACAGAGTCAATGTGGAGGTTATATACAGGGTATTACGGTACAGAGTCAATGTGGAAACTAGATACAGGGTATTACGGTACAGAGTCAATGTGGAGGCTATATACAGGGTATTACGGTACAGAGTCAATGTGGAGGCTATATACAGGGTATTAAGGTACAGAGTCAATGTGGAGGCTATATACAGGGTATTACGGTACAGAGTCAATGTGGAGGCTATATACAGGGTATTACGGTACAGAGTCAATGTGGAGGCTATATACAGGGTATTATGGTACAGAGTCAATGTGGAGGCTATATACAGGGTATTACGGTACAGAGTCAATGTGGAAACTAGATACAGGGTATTACGGTACAGAGTCAATGTGGAGACTATATACAGGGTATTACGGTACAGAGTCAATGTGGAGGCTATATACAGGGTATTATGGTACAGAGTCAATGTGGAGACTATATTCAGGGTATTACAGTACAGAGGCAATGTGGAGGTTATATACAGGGGTACCGGTACAGAGTCAATGTGGAGGCTATATACAGGGGGTACCGGTACAGAGTCAATGTGGAGGCTATATACAGGGGGTACGGTACAGAGTCAATGTGGAGGTTATATACAGGGGTACTGGTACAGAGTCAATGTGGAGGTTATATACAAGGGGTACCGGTACAGAGTCAAAATGGAGGCTATATACAGGGTATTACGGTACAGAGTCAATGTGGAGGCTATATACAGGGGGTACCGGTACAGAGTAAATGTGGAGGCTATATACCGGGGTACCGGTACAGAGTCAATGTGGAGGCTATATACAGGGTGTTACGGTACAGAGTCAATGTGGAGGCTATATACAGGGGTACCGGTACAGAGTCAATGTGGAGGCTATATACAGGGGGTACCGGTACAGAGTCAATGTGGAGGTTATATACAGGGGGTACTGGTACAGAGTCAATGTGGAGGTTATATACAAGGGGTACCGGTACAGAGTCAAAATGGAGGCTATATACAGGGTATTACGGTACAGAGTCAATGTGGAGGCTATATACAGGGGGTACCGGTACAGAGTCAATGTGGAGGCTATATACAGGGTGTTACGGTACAGAGTCAATGTGGAGGCTATATACAGGGGGTACCGGTACAGAGTCAATGTGGAGGCTATATACAGGGTGTTACGGTACAGAGTCAATGTGGAGGCTATATACAGGGGGTACCGGTACAGAGTCAATGTGGAGGCTATATACAGGGGGTACCGGTACAGAGTCAATGTGGAGGCTATATACAGGGGGCACCGGTACAGAGTCAATGTGGAGACTATATACAGGGTGTTACGGTACAGAGTCAATGTGGAGGCTATATACAGGGGGTACCGGTACAGAGTCAATGTGGAGACTATATACAGGGGGTACCAGTAAAGAGTCAATGTGGAGGCTATATACAGGGGGTACCGGTACAGAGTCAATGTGGAGGCTATATACAGGGTATTACGGTACAGAGCCAATGTGGAAACTAGATACAGGGTATTACGGTACAGAGTCAATGTGGAGGCTATATACAAGGGTACCGGTACAGAGTCAAAATGGAGGCTATATACAGGGTATTACGGTACAGAGTCAATGTGGAGGCTATATACAGGGGTACCGGTACAGAGTAAAAATGGAGGCTATATACAGGGTATTACGGTACAGAGTCAATGTGGAGGCTATATACAGGGGGTACCGGTACAGAGTAAATGTGGAGGCTATATACCGGGGGTACCGGTACAGAGTCAATGTGGAGGCTATATACAGGGTGTTACGGTACAGAGTCAATGTGGAGGCTATATACAGGGGGTACCGGTACAGAGTCAATGTGGAGGCTATATACAGGGTGTTACGGTACAGAGTCAATGTGGAGGCTATATACAGGGGGTACCGGTACAGAGTCAATGTGGAGGCTATATACAGGGGGTACCGGTACAGAGTCAATGTGGAGGCTATATACAGGGGGCACCGGTACAGAGTCAATGTGGAGACTATATACAGGGTGTTACGGTACAGAGTCAATGTGGAGGCTATATACAGGGGGTACCGGTACAGAGTCAATGTGGAGACTATATACAGGGGGTACCAGTAAAGAGTCAATGTGGAGGCTATATACAGGGGGTACCGGTACAGAGTCAATGTGGAGGCTATATACAGGGTATTACGGTACAGAGCCAATGTGGAAACTAGATACAGGGTATTACGGTACAGAGTCAATGTGGAGGCTATATACAGGGTATTACGGTACAGAGCCAATGTGGAAACTAGATACAGGGTATTACGGTACAGAGTCAATGTGGAGGCTATATACAGGGGGTACCGGTACAGAGTCAATGTGGAAACTAGATACAGGGTATTACGGTACAGAGTCAATGTGGAGGCTATATACAGGGTATTACGGTACAGAGCCAATGTGGAAACTAGATACAGGGTATTACGGTACAGAGTCAATGTGGAGGCTATATACAGGGGGTACTGGTACAGAGTCAGTGTGGAGGCTATATACAGGGTATTACGGTACAGAGTCAATGTGGAGGTTATATACAGGGTATTACGGTACAGAGTCAATGTGGAAACTAGATACAGGGTATTACGGTACAGAGTCAATGTGGAGGCTATATACAGGGTATTACGGTACAGAGTCAATGTGGAGGCTATATACAGGGTATTACGGTACAGAGTCAATGTGGAGGCTATATACAGGGTATTATGGTACAGAGTCAATGTGGAGGCTATATACAGGGTATTATGGTACAGAGTCAATGTGGAGGCTATATACAGGGTATTACGGTACAGAGTCAATGTGGAGGCTATATACAGGGTATTACGGTACAGAGTCAATGTGGAGGCTATATACAGGGTATTATGGTACAGAGTCAATGTGGAGGCTATATACAGGGTATTACGGTACAGAGTCAATGTGGAAACTAGATACAGGGTATTACGGTACAGAGTCAATGTGGAGACTATATACAGGGTATTACGGTACAGAGTCAATGTGGAGGCTATATACAGGGTATTATGGTACAGAGTCAATGTGGAGACTATATTCAGGGTATTACAGTACAGAGGCAATGTGGAGGTTATATACAGGGGGTACCGGTACAGAGTCAATGTGGAGGCTATATACAGGGGGTACCGGTACAGAGTCAATGTGGAGGCTATATACAGGGGGTACCGGTACAGAGTCAATGTGGAGGTTATATACAGGGGGTACTGGTACAGAGTCAATGTGGAGGTTATATACAAGGGGTACCGGTACAGAGTCAAAATGGAGGCTATATACAGGGTATTACGGTACAGAGTCAATGTGGAGGCTATATACAGGGGGTACCGGTACAGAGTAAATGTGGAGGCTATATACCGGGGGTACCGGTACAGAGTCAATGTGGAGGCTATATACAGGGTGTTACGGTACAGAGTCAATGTGGAGGCTATATACAGGGGGTACCGGTACAGAGTCAATGTGGAGGCTATATACAGGGGGTACCGGTACAGAGTCAATGTGGAGGTTATATACAGGGTATTACGGTACAGAGTCAATGTGGAGGCTATATACAGGGGGTACCGGTACAGAGTCAATGTGGAGGCTATATACAGGGGGTACTGGTACAGAGTCAATGTGGAGGTTATATACAAGGGGTACCGGTACAGAGTCAAAATGGAGGCTATATACAGGGTATTACGGTACAGAGTCAATGTGGAGGCTATATACAGGGGGTACCGGTACAGAGTAAATGTGGAGGCTATATACCGGGGGTACCGGTACAGAGTCAATGTGGAGGCTATATACAGGGTGTTACGGTACAGAGTCAATGTGGAGGCTATATACAGGGGGTACCGGTACAGAGTCAATGTGGAGGCTATATACAGGGTGTTACGGTACAGAGTCAATGTGGAGGCTATATACAGGGGGTACCGGTACAGAGTCAATGTGGAGGCTATATACAGGGGGTACCGGTACAGAGTCAATGTGGAGGCTATATACAGGGGGCACCGGTACAGAGTCAATGTGGAGACTATATACAGGGTGTTACGGTACAGAGTCAATGTGGAGGCTATATACAGGGGGTACCAGTAAAGAGTCAATGTGGAGGCTATATACAGGGGGTACCGGTACAGAGTCAATGTGGAGGCTATATACAGGGGGTACCGGTACAGAGTCAATGTGGAGACTATATACAGGGGGTACCAGTAAAGAGTCAATGTGGAGGCTATATACAGGGGGTACCGGTACAGAGTCAATGTGGAGGCTATATACAGGGGGTACCGGTACAGAGTCAATGTGGAGACTATATACAGGGGGTACCGGTACAGAGTCAATGTGGAGGCTATATACAGGGGGTACCGGTACAGAGTCAATGTGGAGGCTATATACAGGGGGTACCGGTACAGAGTCAATGTGGAGGCTATATACAGGGGGTACCAGTAAAGAGTCAATGTGGAGGCTATATACAGGGGGTACCGGTTAGTTGACGGAATTATGTACATGTAGTTAGAGTTAAACTATGCATAGATAATAAACAGAGAGTAGCAGCACCGTAAAAGAGGAGTCTGGGTAGCCCTTTGATTAGATGTTCAGCAGTCTTATGGCTTGGAGGTAGAAGCTGTTCAGAAGCCTTTTGGACCTTGACCTAGGCGCTCCAGTACCGATTCCCGTGCGGTAGCAGAGAGAACAGTCTCTGACTGGCTGGAGTCTTTGACAATTTTTTGGGCCTTCCTCTGACACCGCCTGGTACAGATGTCCTGGATGGCAGGAAGCTTGGCCCCAGTGATGTACTGGGCAGTACACATTACCCTCTGTAGTGCCTTGTGGTCGGCAGAGCAGTTGCCAAACTAGGCAGTGATGGGGGTTATATCCTGCCTGTTTGGCCCTGTCCGGGGGTGTCATCGGATGGGGCCACAGTGTCTCCTGACCCCTCCTGTTTCAGCCTCCAGTATTGATGCTGCAGTAGTTTATGTGTCGGGGGGCTAGGGTCAGTTTGTTATATCTGGAGTACTTCTCCTGTCTTATCCGGTGTCCTGTGTGAATTTAAGTATGCTCTCTCTAATTCTCTCTTTCTTTCTCTCTCTCGGAGGACCTGAGCCCTAGGACCATGCCTCAGGACTACCTGGCATGATGACTCCTTGCTGTCCCCAGTCCACCTGGCCGTGCATCTGCTCCAGTTTCAACTGTTCTGCCTGCGGCTCTGGAACCCTGACCTGTTCACCGGAAGTGCTACCTGTCCCGGACCTGCTTTTTTTGACTCTCTAGAGACAGCAGGAGCGGTAGAGATACTCTCAATGATTAGCTATGAAAAGCCAACTGACATTTACTCCTGAGGTGCTGACTTGCTGCACCCTCGACAACTACTGTGATTATTATTATTTGACCATGCTGGTCATTTATGAACATTTGAACATCTTGGCCATGTTCTGTTATAATCTCCACCCGGCATAGCCAGAAGAGGACTGGCAACCCCACATAGCCTGGTTCCTCTCTAGGTTTCTTCCTAGGTTTTGGCCTTTCTAGGGAGTTTTTCCTAGCCACCGTGCTTCTACACCTGCATTGCTTGCTGTTTGGGGTTATAGGCTGGGTTTCTGTACAGCACTTTGATATATCAGCTGATGTAAGAAGGGCTATATAAATACAAAATACATTTGATTTGATTCAACCAGTTAGGATGCTCTCAATGGTGCAGCTGTAGAACCTTTTGAGGATCTATGAACCCATGTCAAATCTTTTCAGTCTCATGAGGGGCAATAGGCTTTGTCATGCCCTCTTCATGACTGTCTTGGTGTGTTTGGACCATTCTAGCGTGTTGGTGATGTGGACACCAAGGAACTTAAAGCTCTCAACCTGCTCCACTACAGCCCCGTCAATGTTAATCGGGGCCTGTTCGGCCCTGCTTTTCCTGTAGTCCACAATCAGCTCCTTTGTCTTGATCACGTTGAGGGAGAGGTTGTTGTCCTGGCACCACACGACCAGGTCTCTGACCTTGGAGTAGGTCTAGGGTTTCTGGGATAATGGTGTCGTGAGCCATGACCAGCCTTTCAAAGCACTTCCTGGCTACAGGCGTAGTAAGCCAGTGCTCTGGGCATCCATTATGATGTGTTCCCTTGGGTCGGGAAGAAATGAAGGGCTTAAACACTGACAGGGGTTTAGTGATGAAACCTCACCTGAATCTTACAGAGGTAGTTTACCAAGGCTGAAGAGCAGCAGGGAGCCTGAAGAAAGGGGAAAAGGGGGGGTGAGAGTGAGAAAGCGAGAAAGATTGAGAGATGCAGAGAGAGAGAGAAAGAGAGAGAAAGAGAGAAAGCGAGAGAGTGAGAGGGAGAGAGAGAGAGATAGCAACAGAGAGAGTGTGAGAAAGAGAGCGAGCGAGAGATGCAGACAGAGAAACAGAGAGAGCGAGATAAAGATGAGAAAGAGGGAGACGGCACAGCAAGGTAAAGCCAATCCTTCTTCCCCCTGTGGGTCTGTCCATCTCGGGCTCCTGATCAAAAGGATGCTGATGTTTCCCTGGGCTCTCTACTTGCTAGGCTGAAGATGTTACCTAACCCAGATTAACCATGCTTCAACTGAAGACGTTACCTAACCCAGGCTAACCATGCTACAACTGAAGACGTTACCTAACCCAGGCTAACCATGCTTCAACTGAAGACGTTACCTAACCCAGGCTAACCATGCTACAACTGAAGACGTTACCTAACCCAGGCTAACCATGCTTCAACTGAAGACGTTACCTAACCCAGGCTAACCATGCTACAACTGAAGACGTTACCTAACCCAGGCTAACCATGCTACAACTGAAGACGTTACCTAACCCAGGCTAACCATGCTACAACTGAAGACGTTACCTAACCCAGGCTAACCATGCTTCAACTGAAGACGTTACCTAACCCAGGCTAACCATGCTCCAACTGAAGACGTTACCTAACCCAGGCTAACCATGCTCCAACTGAAGACGTTACCTAACCCAGGCTAACCATGCTACAACTGAAGACGTTACCTAACCCAGGCTAACCATGCTTCAACTGAAGACGTTAACTAACCCAGGCTAACCATGCTACAAATGAAGACGTTACCTAACCCAGGCTAACCATGCTACAACTGAAGACGTTAACTAACCCAGGCTAACCATGCTTCAACTGAAGACGTTACCTAACCCAGGCTAACCATGCTACAACTGAAGACGTTAACTAACCCAGGCTAACCATGCTACAAATGAAGACGTTACCTAACCCAGGCTAACCATGCTACAACTGAAGACGTTACCTAACCCAGGCTAACCATGCTTCAACTGAAGACGTTAACTAACCCAGGCTAACCATGCTACAAATTAAGACGTTACCTAACCCAGGCTAACCATGCTTCAACTGAAGACGTTAACTAACCCAGGCTAACCATGAGATCCCACTACAGATTATACAGTATTTTGTTTACACAGAGGGAAAGAAGACACAGGAAATACGTTTTTTTAATTCAGCTGCAGTTTTTCCCACTCTTTTTTTAAATGAAGTAATATAATACATTTCCAATAATACCTGTTGTTATATTTTTTCCAGTTTCAGTCCATATTCAAATGTCATACGGTAAAACTACCAACATATAGACCAGTATATCCACAATACAATAGGAAACACAAAACATACATCCAATCTGTCAATTAGTATCCGCTTCACATACATAGAAACTCGGAATGACCTACTCGGCTGTTCTGTTACACATAACACTATACGTTTAATGGCAAAAGGTCAGCAATTTCTAAACAAATTAACAGTTTTATTACAAAGAAGGCTATTAGAAGCCTCCTCCCTAAGTTTGTTCTATTCACTGCTATAGCACACTCTGCCAACCCGGATGTTCTAGCTGTGTCTGAATCCTGGCTTAGGAAGACCACCAAAAATTCAGAAATTTTAATTCCAAACTACAACATTTTCAGACAAGATAGAACTGCCAAAGGGGGCGGTGTTGCAATCTACTGCAAAGACAGCCTGCAGAGTTCTGTCCTACTATCCAGGTCTGTACCCAAACAATTTGAACTTCTACTTTTAAAAATCCACCTTTCTAAAAACAAGTCTCTCACCGTTGCCGCCTGCTATAGACCACCCTCTGCCCCCAGCTGTGCTCTGGACACCATATGTGAACTGATTGCCCCCCATCTATCTTCAGAGCTCGTGCTGCTAGGCGACCTAAACTGGAACATGCTTAACACCCCAGCCATCCTACAATCTAAACTTGATGCCCTCAATCTCACACAAATTATCAATGAACCTACCAGCTACCCCCCCAAAGCCTTAAACACGGGCACCCTCATAGATATCATCCTAACCAACTTCCCCTCTAAATACACCTCTGCTGTCTTCAACCAAGATCTCAGCGATCACTGCCTCATTGCCTGCATCCGTAATGGGTCAGCGGTCAAACGACCTCCACTCATCACTGTAAAACGCTCACTGAAACACTTCAGCGAGCAGGCCTTTCTAATCGACCTGGCCGGGGTATCCTGGAAGGATATTGATCTCATCCCGTCAGTAGAGGATGCCTGGATATATTTTTTAAATTCCTTCCTCACCATCTTAAATAAACATGCCCCATTCAAGACATTTAGAGCCAGGAACAGATATAGCCCTTGGTTCTCCCCAGACCTGACTACCCTTAACCAACACAAAAACATCCTATGGCGTTCTGCATTAGCATCGAACAGCCCCCGTGATATGCAGCTGTTCAGGGAAGCTAGAACCGTTATACACAGGCAGTTAGAAAAGCCTATCTTTTTCAAGAAGAAATGTGCTTCCTGCAACACTAACTCAAAAAAAGTTCTGGGACACTGTAAAGTCCATGGAGAATAAGAACACCTCCTCCCAGCTGCCCACTGCACTGAAGATAGGAAACACTGTCACCACTGATAAATCCACCATAATTGAGAATTTCAAAAAGCATTTTTCTACGGCTGGCCATGCTTTCCACCTGGCTACTCCTACCCCGGTCAACAGCACTGCACCCCCAACAGCAACTCGCCCAAGCCTTCCCCATTTCTCCTTCTCCCAAATCCATTCAGCTGATGTTCTGAAAGAGCTGAAAAATCTGGACCCCTACAAATCAGCCGGGCTAGACAATCTTGACCCAAACTGCTACAGACCTATATCTATCCTACCATGCCTTTCTAAGGTCTTCGAAAGCCAAGTCAACAAACAGATTACCGACCATTTCGAATCTCACCATACCTTCTCTGCTATGCAATCTGGTTTCAGAGCTGGTCATGGGTGCACCTCAGCCACGCTCAAGGTCCTAAACGATATCTTAACCGCCATCGATAAGAAACATTACTGTGCAGTCGTATTCATTGATCTGGCCAAGGCTTTCGACTCTGTCAATCACCACATCCTCATCGGCAGACTCGACAGCCTTGGTTTCTCAAATGATTGCCTCGCCTGGTTCACCAACTACTTCTCTGATAGAGTTCAGTGTGTCAAATCGGAGGGTCTGCTGTCCGGACCTCTGGCAGTCTCTATGGGGGTGACACAGGGTTCAATTCTTGGACCGACTCTCTTCTCTGTATACATCAATGAGGTCGCTCTTGCTGCTGGTGAGTCTCTGATCCACCTCTACGCAGACGACACCATTCTGTATACTTCCGGCCCTTCTTTGGACACTGTGTTAACAACCCTCCAGGCAAGCTTCAATGCCATACAACTCTCCTTCCGTGGCCTCCAATTGCTCTTAAATACAAGTAAAACTAAATGCCTGCTTCAACCGATCGCTACCTGCACCTACCCGCCTGTCCAACATCACTACTCTGGACGGCTCTGACTTAGAATACGTGGACAACTACAAATACTTAGGTGTCTGGTTAGACTGTAAACTCTCCTTCCAGACCCATATCAAACATCTCCAATCCAAAATTCAATCTAGAATTGGCTTCCTGTTTCGCAACAAAGCATCCTTCTCTCATGCTGCCAAACATACCCTTGTAAAACTGACCATCCTACCAATCCTCGACTTTGGCGATGTCATTTACAAAATAGCCTCCAATACCCTACTCAACAAATTGGATGCAGTCTATCACAGTGCAATCCGTTTTGTCACCAATGCCCCATATACTACCCACCATTGCGACCTGTACGCTCTCGTTGGCTGGCCCTCACTTCATACTCGTTGCCAAACCCACTGGCTCCATGTCATCTACAAGACCCTGCTATGTAAAGTCCCCCCTTATCTCAGCTCGCTGGTCACCATAGCATCTCCCACCTGTAGCACACGCTCCAGCAGGTATATCTCTCTAGTCACCCCCAAAACCAATTCTTTCTTTGGCCGCCTCTCCTTCCAGTTCTCTGCTGCCAATGACTGGAACGAACTACAAAAATCTAAACTGGAAACACTTATCTCCCTCACTAGCTTTAAGCACCAACTGTCAGAGCATCTTACAGATTACTGCACCTGTACATAGCCCACCTATAATTTAGCCCAAACAACTACCTCTTTCACAACTGTATTTAATTTATTTATTTATTTTGCTCCTTTGCACCCCATTATTTTTATTTCTACTTTGCACATTCTCCCATTGCAAAACTACCATTCCAGTGTTTTACTTGCTATATTGTATTTACTTTGCCACCATGGCCTTTTTTGCCTTTACCTCCCTTCTCACCTCATTTGCTCACATTGTTTATAGACTTGTTTATACTGTATTATTGACTGTATGTTTGTTTTACTCCATGTGTAACTCTGTGTCGTGGTATCTGTCAAACTGCTTTGCTTTATCTTGGCCAGGTCGCAATTGTAAATGAGAACTTGTTCTCAACTTGCCTACCCGGTTAAATAAAGGTGAAATAAATAAATAAATAAAAATTACCAGTCAAAAGTTTGGACACACCTACTCATTCAAGGGTTTTTCTTTGTTTTTACTATTTTCTACGTTGTGGAATAATAGTGAAGACATCAACACTATGAAATAACACAATTAGAATCAGTAACCAAAACATATATATTCTATTTTTGGAGATTATTCAAAGTAGCCACCCTTTGCATTCTCTCAACCAGGTTCATGAGGTAGTCACCTGGAATGCATTTTAATTATCTTGTGTGCCTTGTTAAAAGTACATTTGTGGAATTTCTTTCCCTCTTAATGCATTTGAGACAATCAGTTGTGTTGTGACAAGGTAGGGGTGGTATATAGAAGATGTTAAAATACCAAGTCCATATTATGGCAAGAGCAGCTCAAATATGCAAAGAGAAACAGCAATTGGTCATTCATTTAAGACATGAAGGTCAGTCAATCCGGAAAATTTGAAGAATTTTAAAAGTTTCTTCAAGTGAAGAAGTTATCTAACCAAGCCTAAACACAAGAGAACCTATTTTCCAGTTATTAAAATAATCAATTTATGATAGATAACGCAAGCATTTCGCTACACTCGCAATAAGATCTGCTAAATATGTGTATATGACCATTGATAATTGAATTGATTTGATAGATTTGTAAAGAACAATGTAGACCATCTAAAGACATTCTGATTGGCTGCTGATCAGTGGAGGCTGCTCAGAGGAGGAACGGGAGGACCATCCTCCTCAATTCACATTTACAGCTGGTTAACATGGGAGCCTTTCATCAAGCCGTCTGTAATTCCACGTTATGATTCTTTATTCTTTTCAAGGATGTCAAAAAACTATTCCCGAATCAATTTGATAGCTTCGCATCATCCGTTAAAAGTTCGATTAGAGAGGTTGACGCAGAACATTTTTCTTCGCGTGCGCTCAAGCAGACATTGCCCTTTCCTCCGGTATGAAAACACATAATCACTCCAGACAGAGACAAGCAAACACTCATGACATAAATGTTGTAGCAGCCTAGGCTATACCTAAACAGAGATCTGACCTGCTGTATGGGATGAAAACAAGACTATTTTTTCCGTCTGATCAACCGTAGGCTACTAGCAGCCGCGTACAGCTCCCTGTCTATCTGTTCAGGTTAAACTAATTGGTAACGTTATGTATTTATAGTCCATTTGGGTGTCAAGAGAAAAATGTGATAGATTATATTCACAATTGGGGTGACTATAAGTTTTATTACCTATAATTATTCAATCAACTTATTAATAGATTAGTCTTTTTTTTAAATTATATATATAGAGAGATTTTTAAAATAAGGCCTGCAGTTGAATAGGAAAACATGCATTAATCAAGCTCAGCCCTGTGAGGTCAATTGTCTATCAGTTGCTGTCTATGTGTCTGAGTAGAGGAGATCCCCCCCCTCCTCATCTCGTCTAAATATAATTTATATCAACAAATATAAGGTCGCTGCAGGGTCAGGAGTTTTTTAAACCATGTGACTTGATTATGGAAAACTGGTCTCATCATAGCCCATATAAAACCTTTAAAACGGATTAATCACTGTCATACCTTATAGGGTCCAGAGTTTTCCTAGTTTGGTTAACACATAAGGAAAAACTCCAGGCCCCAAGCGGGTTAAAATTGCACCACCTCTCTGGGACCCCTCCTGCTCTCTGATTAAGAGGTGATCTCCACTCCACTACTATTGTCAACTTTCTCCTGACATGAACTGAAGCCACGTCTCATGTACATACATTCCTGTATGTCCTCCCCTAATAGGGGTGCACAGAGAAACACCGACCAAAACATTGGTTCCTAGCCTGTCGCAATATTCTTCAGTTATAAGATTGCTGATGTCCATCTCGTGTGGGACTCCAGTTAAACGTTAATAATCTGAGGAAGTGACTCTTATTTTGAAACCTCGCTCCATTTAAAGGGATAACAATCCTTTTCCAATGGCTTCCCCATGGTGTGAACTAGAGGTCGACCGATTATGATTTTTCAACACCGATACGGATATCGATTATTGGAGGACCAAAAAAAGGCGATACTGATTAATGAGACGATTTTTAAAATGTATTTGTAATAATGACAATTACAACAATACTGAATGAACACTTATTTTAACTTAATATAATACATCAATAAAATCAATTTAGCCTCAAATAAATAATGAAACATGTTAAATTTGGTTTAAATAATGCAAAAACAAAGTGTTGGAGAAGAAAGTAAAAGTGCAATATGTGCCATGTCAGAAAGCTAACGTTTCAGTTCCTTGCTCAGAACATGAGAACATATGAAAGCTGGTGGTTCCTTTTAACATGAGTCTTCAATATTCCCTGGTAAGAAGTTTTAGGTTGTAGGAATTATAGGAATTATAGGACTATTTCCCTCTATACCATTTGTATTTCATTAACCTTTGACTATTGGATGTTCTTATAGGCACTTTAGTATTGCCTATACTGAACAAGGCAGTTAACCCACTGTTCCTAGGCCGTCATTGAAAATATGAATGTGTTCTTAACCGACTTGCCGAGTTAAATAAAGGTTAAATAAAGATTAGATAAAGGTGTAAAGAAAAATATAAAAAATCGGCTTCCAGAATTACCGATTTCCGATTGCTATGAAAACTTCAAATCGTCCCTAATTAATCGGCGATGAATCGGTCAACCTCTAGTCTCATGTACCCGCTCATCCACTGGCACAATGTTTCCTCTCCTCAGTCAATCACATTATGTTTCCTCTCCTCAGTCAATCACATTATGTTTCCTCTCCTCAGTCAATCACATTATGTTTCCTCCCCTCAGTCAATCACATTATGTTTCCTCTCCTCAGTCAATCACATTATGTTTCCTCTCCTCAGTCAATCACATTATGTTTCCTCCCCTCAGTCAATCACATTATGTTTCCTCTCCTCAGTCAATCACATTATGTTTCCTCTCCTCAGTCAATCACATTATGTTTCCTCTCCTCAGTCAATCACATTATGTTTCCTCTCCTCAGTCAATCACATTATGTTTCCTCTCCTCAGTCAATCACATTGTTTCCTCTCCTCAGTCAATCACATTATGTTTCCTCTCCTCAGTCAATCACATTATGTTTCCTCCCCTCAGTCAATCACATTATGTTTCCTCTCCTCAGTCAATCACATTATGTTTCCTCTCCTCAGTCAATCACATTATGTTTCCTCTCCTCAGTCAATCACATTATGTTTCCTCCCCTCAGTCAATCACATTGTGTTTCCTCTCCTCAGTCAATCACATTGTTTCCTCTCCTCAGTCAATCACATTATGTTTCCTCTCCTCAGTCAATCACATTATGTTTCCTCTCCTCAGTCAATCACATTGTTTCCTCTCCTCAGTCAATCACATTATGTTTCCTCTCCTCAGTCAATCACATTATGTTTCTTCTCCTCAGTCAATCACATTATGTTTCTTCTCCTCAGTCAATCACATTATGTTTCCTCTCCTCAGTCAATCACATTATGTTTCCTCTCCTCAGTCAATCACATTATGTTTCCTCTCCTCAGTCAATCACATT
Organism: Oncorhynchus keta; assembly: GCF_023373465.1. NCBI lineage: Eukaryota > Metazoa > Chordata > Actinopteri > Salmoniformes > Salmonidae > Oncorhynchus > Oncorhynchus keta. Next base: position 797,728 of record NW_026290804.1, read on the forward strand.
ATGTTTCCTCCCCTCAGTCAATCACATTGTTTCCTCTCTTCGGTCAATCACATTATGTTTCCTCTCCTCAGTCAATCACATTGTTTCTTCTCCTCAGTCAATCACATTATGTTTCCTCCCCTCAGTCAATCACATTATGTTTCCTCTCCTCAGTCAATCACATTATGTTTCCTCTCCTCAGTCAATCACATTATGTTTCCTCTCCTCAGTCAATCACATTATGTTTCCTCTCCTCAGTCAATCACATTATGTTTCCTCTCCTCAGTCAATCACATTATGTTTCCTCTCCTCAGTCAATCACATTATGTTTCCTCTCCTCAGTCAATCACATTATGTTTCCTCCCCTCAGTCAATCACATTATGTTTCCTCTCCTCAGTCAATCACATTATGTTTCCTCTCCTCAGTCAATCACATTATGTTTCCTCTCCTCAGTCAATCACATTATGTTTCCTCTCCTCAGTCAATCACATTATGTTTCCTCTCCTCAGTCAATCACATTATGTTTCCTCTCCTCAGTCAATCACATTATGTTTCCTCTCCTCAGTCAATCACATTATGTTTCCTCTCCTCAGTCAATCACATTATGTTTCCTCTCCTCAGTCAATCACATTGTTTCCTCTCCTCAGTCAATCACATTATGTTTCCTCTCCTCAGTCAATCACATTATGTTTCCTCTCCTCAGTCAATCACATTGTTTCCTCTCCTCAGTCAATCACATTATGTTTCCTCTCCTCAGTCAATCACATTATGTTTCCTCTCCTCAGTCAATCACATTATGTTTCCTCTCCTCAGTCAATCACATTATGTTTCCTCTCCTCAGTCAATCACATTATGTTTCCTCTCCTCAGTCAATCACATTGTTTCCTCTCCTCAGTCAATCACATTATGTTTCCTCTCCTCAGTCAATCACATTGTTTCCTCTCCTCAGTCAATCACATTATGTTTCCTCTCCTCAGTCAATCACATTATGTTTCCTCTCCTCAGTCAATCACATTATGTTTCCTCTCCTCAGTCAATCACATTATGTTTCCTCTCCTCAGTCAATCACATTATGTTTCCTCTCCTCAGTCAATCACATTATGTTTCCTCTCCTCAGTCAATCACATTATGTTTCCTCTCCTCAGTCAATCACATTATGTTTCCTCTCCTCAGTCAATCACATTATGTTTCCTCTCCTCAGTCAATCACATTATGTTTCCTCTCCTCAGTCAATCACATTATGTTTCCTCCCCTCAGTCAATCACATTATGTTTCTTCTCCTCAGTCAATCACATTATGTTTCTTCTCCTCAGTCAATCACATTATGTTTCCTCTCCTCAGTCAATCACATTATGTTTCCTCTCCTCAGTCAATCACATTATGTTTCCTCTCCTCAGTCAATCACATTATGTTTCCTCCCCTCAGTCAATCACATTATGTTTCCTCCCCTCAGTCAATCACATTATGTTTCCTCTCCTCAGTCAATCACATTATGTTTCCTCTCCTCAGTCAATCACATTATGTTTCCTCTCCTCAGTCAATCACATTATGTTTCCTCTCCTCAGTCAATCACATTATGTTTCCTCTCCTCAGTCAATCACATTATGTTTCCTCTCCTCAGTCAATCACATTATGTTTCCTCTCCTCAGTCAATCACATTATGTTTCCTCTCCTCAGTCAATCACATTATGTTTCCTCTCCTCAGTCAATCACATTGTTTCCTCTCCTCAGTCAATCACATTATGTTTCCTCTCCTCAGTCAATCACATTATGTTTCCTCTCCTCTCAGTCAATCACATTGTTTCCTCTCCTCAGTCAATCACATTATGTTTCCTCTCCTCAGTCAATCACATTATGTTTCCTCTCCTCAGTCAATCACATTATGTTTCCTCTCCTCAGTCAATCACATTATGTTTCCTCTCCTCAGTCAATCACATTATGTTTCCTCTCCTCAGTCAATCACATTGTTTCCTCTCCTCAGTCAATCACATTATGTTTCCTCTCCTCAGTCAATCACATTGTTTCCTCTCCTCAGTCAATCACATTATGTTTCCTCTCCTCAGTCAATCACATTATGTTTCCTCTCCTCAGTCAATCACATTATGTTTCCTCTCCTCAGTCAATCACATTATGTTTCCTCTCCTCAGTCAATCACATTATGTTTCCTCTCCTCAGTCAATCACATTATGTTTCCTCTCCTCAGTCAATCACATTATGTTTCCTCTCCTCAGTCAATCACATTATGTTTCCTCTCCTCAGTCAATCACATTATGTTTCCTCTCCTCAGTCAATCACATTATGTTTCCTCTCCTCAGTCAATCACATTATGTTTCCTCTCCTCAGTCAATCACATTATGTTTCCTCTCCTCAGTCAATCACATTATGTTTCCTCTCCTCAGTCAATCACATTATGTTTCCTCTCCTCAGTCAATCACATTATGTTTCCTCTCCTCAGTCAATCACATTATTACACATCAATGAATTTACTCCTTGCTTGGACAAACTAATTCTTAGCTCTTTTGTCTGACTGTGTAGTGTCTTGTGTTGTTGTTTTTTGTCTTCCCAGTCAAATCCTGTCCTGCACTGGTCAAGCCTCTGAACACCTCAACTCAGCCTCATACCATCATTCAATCACAGCTGTGATCCTTTTCCAACACGGTGTAAGTAACCCTCTCATTCCCATCCTCCATAATATTGTATTATAAATATCTTTATTAAATGCTTTAGGTTAAGATGGTCTTTTGATGATAAAAAAAAACACATTTTGTAGTCTCCGTGCGTTGACAAGCCTATACCGTGAGTCTCCCATCCTCCTCCATTTTTCTAGTCACCAGCCTCCAATGCTGCTGATGATATTGTTGTGTCTTTTTGGCTATGCTGGATTAAGTGATATGACATGCTATTCTATAAAATTATTTCTCCGTAATTAATATTACCTGATTGAGCTAATCATATAAATGTAATTAACTAGAGAGTCGGGGCACCACGCAAGAATATCTATAGAGCTGTTATCTTCCAAATAAACTCTTAAAGAATAATAAAGTAATGTTAAAAAGTAATTTAAAAAAGTAATATTTTACATCAATAGCAGTCAATATTAATTCAGTCTCACCTGAAAGTTGTACATTCTTGGTTATCTTCACGAACCCTGGCTAACAAGTTGAATCAGCAATATAAAATTGGGTTTGATTATTTATTTACTAAATACCTAACTAATCACACAGAATTACACATACACATAATTAATCATAACTTGATTACAAACGACGTCATAAAGGAAAACGTCCCTAGTGGGCGGAACAGATATGACAGCTTGTTACACAAAAGAAAAGGGGCTGGGTTTGAGTGAAAGAGCGGGAAGACTGAGGAACAAAGAGCGAACCTGTGCTATCGTAAATACAGTATCTTATGCATTCTAAATTACTGCCCTTTTGGAAAAGGAAAATGCAATAAATATGTACTCTGAGCTGCGCTTCAGTGGGTTGGTGGTAGATGGAAGGCTGTGTTGCCAAACCGAGTCCTTTGTCCTTTGAAGAATGTCTCGGGTGGTCAATTGGATACGTTGTAGTAACGTCGTTGTGTGGTAGACGGGATACTCTGTCTGTGCCTTCCTAACCCGCGTTTGCAGCTGCTGTTGCTAACTCAACGGCTAGGATGTATAACTTCTGTAGTGAATAAGAGTTCAAAGTTTATACCATTCGCAACCAAAGCTCACACTGATGTTGGCTTCTTTCTGTAGTTATTATCTGAACCGTTCTGAGAATGGACCGTCGTCCTCACATCCTCGGAACAGGAGGTTATATTGTCGTCAAGGCTTTATAGAGAAAGGGAGAGGAGGGCGTGTTTGAAAAGTTTTATAGCCCATGTCCCTTCACAGGGGCTGTGCCACTGAAAGAGCAGAGCCCTTAACCTTATGAAAACCTAAATCTCACATTTTAGAAGATAAAATCACATCTCATCCCGAATCATTTCAAATTCAAACATTTATATTTGAACAACAATTCCATGTGAATCCGATAACTACAATGTGCAGACTTTCCACTATAGAGTTTATGTCATCTTATCATTGATGAGAATGTCTCAGAAGACAACCGAACTGACATCATATTCATTAAGTACCACCGCATATGTTCAATTGGTCGGATTACCAGAATATAGTTCATTTCCCCCCACCTTCTGATGTTCCCAGAATCTCTATGTTAACCAAGCGGTTTTCAAATTTCACATCAGTAGGGTAGAGAGAGGAAACAGGGGGGGAATAGGTATTTATGACTGTCATAAACCAACCCCCAGGCCAACGTCATGACAGTATGAATGGAATTGAATCCTGGAATACCACTTTCATAGTAGCATAAATGTGACATAAATACAGTATATCAAATCAGTGTTGTTGGATTTTACCAGTTAGATAGAAATGAACCTGCTAAATCTTCTAAATTGTAATTATTCGCCTACCTCATGCCTTTTGCACACAATGTATGTAGACTCTTTCTTATTTCTACTGTGTTATTGACTTGTATATTGTTTACTCCATGTGTAACTGTGTTGTTGTCTGTTCACACTGCTATGCTTTATCTTGGCCAGGTCGCAGTTGCAAATGAGAACTTGTTCTCAACTAGCCTACCTGGTTAAATAAAGGTGATCTGGTCTACCTGGTTAAATAAAGGTGATCTGGTCTACCTGGTTAAATAAAGGTGATCTGGTCTACTTGGTTAAATAAAGGTGATCTGGTCTACCTGGTTAAATAAAGGTGATCTGGTGTCTACCTGGTTAAATAAAGGTGATCTGGTCTA
>NW_026290804.1:810000-815000 GCF_023373465.1 Oncorhynchus keta
CACAGTACAGTATGACAGTATGAACACAGTACAGTATGACTGTATAAACACAGTACAGTATGACTGTATAAACACAGTACAGTATGACAGTATAAACACAGTACAGTATGACAGTATGAACACAGTACAGTATGACAGGATGAACACGGTACAGTATGAACACAGTACAGTATGACAGTACGCCCACAGTACAGTATGACAGTATAAACACAGTACAGTATGACAGTATAAACACAGTACAGTATGAACACAGTACAGTATGACAGTATAAACACAGTACAGTATGCCAGTATAAACACAGTGCAGTATGACAGTACAGTATAAACACAGTACAGTATGACAGTATGAACACAGTACAGTATAAACACAGTGCAGTATGTCCACAGTACAGTATGAACACAGTACAGTATGACAGTATGAACACAGTACAATATGACAGTATGAACACAGTACAGTATGACAGTATGAACACAGTACAGTATGACAGTATGAACACAGTACAGTATGACAGTATGTCCACAGTACAGTATGACAGTATAAACACAGTACATTATGACAGTATGTACACAGTACAGCATGACAGTATAACACAGTACAGTATGACAGTATGAACACAGTACAGTATGACAGTACGCCAACAGTACAGTATGACAGTATGCCCACAGTACATTATGACAGTATGAACACAGTACAGTATGACAGTATAAACACAGTACATTATGACAGTATAAACACAGTAAATTATGACAGTATGTCCACAGTACAGCATGACAGTATAACACAGTACAGTATGACAGTATGAACACAATACAGTATGACAGTAAGCCAACAGTACAGTATGACAGTATGCCCACAGTACATTATGACAGTATGAACACAGTACAGTATGACAGTATAAACACAGTACAGTATGACTGTATGTCCACAGTACAGTATGAACACAGTACAGTATGACAGTATGAACATGGTACAGTATGACAGTATGAACACAGTACAGTATGACAGTATAAACACAGTACAGTATGACAGTATAAACACAGTACAGTATGACAGTATAAACACAGTACAGTATGACAGTATGAACACAGTACAGTATGACAGTATAAACACAGTAGAGTATGACAGTATGAACACAGTACAGTATGAACACAATACAGTATGACAGTATAAACACAGTACAGTGTGACAGTATGAACACAGTACAGTATGACAGTATGAACACAGTACAGTATGACAGTATAAACACAGTACAGTATGACAGTATGAACACGGTACAGTATGCCCACAGTACAGTATGAACACAGTACAGTATGACAGTATAAACACAGTACAGTATAAACACAGTACAGTATGACAGTATAAACACAGTACAGTATAAACACAGTACAGTATGACAGTATAAACACAGTACAGTATGAACACAGTACAGTATGACAATATGAAGACAGTACAGTATGACAGTATGAACACAGTACAGTATGACAGTATGAACACAGTACAGTATAAACACAGTACAGTATGACAGTATGAACACAGTACAGTATGACAGTATAAACACAGTACAGTATGACAGTATGAACACAGTACAGTACAGTATGAACCTATTACATCACCAAGGTTTTTACTTCAGTCTCGTTTCCTCATGGTCTACTACCAACCCAACATGGTGGGCTCTGAACAGAGACATAGTGGGATACATATTACATTAGACTGCTGAGTCTGGGACATTCTGTAGATGATAAACACATTCATATCATTAGAATGCCTCTTAACCAACCAAAAAGCATATTTCGACCAGTATGTTGTAAAAATTACATTTATATCATTAGAATGCCACTTAACCAATCACAATGCTTGTTTCGACCAGTCTGTTGTAAAAAAATACATGTATATCATTAGAATGCCTCTTAACCAATCACAATGCTTGTTTCGACCAGTCTGTTGTAAAAAAAAATACATTTATATCATTAGAATGCCTCTTAACCAATCACAATGCTTGTTTTGACTTGCCTGTTGCAGAAAAGAAAGAAAAAATCATTGTGCTGCATTTTCCTCTCCTCTCCAAAACCACTCCTAAACTGGGGTTGGTTGACTGTAGGGAATGTTCTCAAATGCTGACAAAGTCATGCTAACATTTTTCTTAAGAAACCAGCAGAGTTAATATATATATATATATATATATATATATATATATATATATATATATATATATATATATATATATATATATAAACATACACTATAGCCTCTCTCCAATGTTGCACAGTTGGAATTAAATCGGATCTCAGCAACAACCAACATTATAAAGAAAGAGAGTGAATGGAAGTGTCCCTAAACTCGGCTCTCAACTCTAAAAGGAGTGTTGACGTTAGTAGCTTATCAAACGGCGCTGTGGGCTCTCTGCATCCTTGTTGTTGATCAGTAGCTAACAAACTGATCCAGAACCTGTCCTCTGGTCGGCCACTCGCTGTGGGCTCTCTGCATCCTTGTTGTTGATCAGTAGCTAACAAACTGATCCAGAACCTGTCCTCTGGTCGGCCACTCGCTGTGGGCTCTCTGCATCCTTGTTGTTGATCAGTGGCTAACAAACTGATCCAGAACCTGTCCTCTGGTCGGCCACTCGCTGTGGGCTCTCTGCATCCTTGTTGTTGATCAGTAGCTCACAAACTGATCCAGAACCTGTCGTCTGGTCGGCCACTCGCTGTGGGCTCTCTGCATCCTTGTTGTTGATCAGTAGCTAACAAACGGATCCAGAACCTGTCCTCTGGTCGGCCACTCGCTGTGGGCTCTCTGCATCCTTGTTGTTGATCAGTAGCTAACAAACTGATCCAGAACCTGTCCTCTGGTCGGCCACTCGCTGTGGGCTCTCTGCATCCTTGTTGTTGATCAGTAGCTAACAAACTGATCCAGAACCTGTCCTCTGGTCGGCCACTCGCTGTGGGCTCTCTGCATCCTTGTTGTTGATCAGTAGCTAACAAACTGATCCAGAACCTGTCGTCTGGTCGGCCACTCGCTGTGGGCTCTCTGCATCCTTGTTGTTGATCAGTAGCTCACAAACTGATCCAGAACCTGTCCTCTGGTCGGCCACTCGCTGTGGGCTCTCTGCATCCTTGTTGTTGATCAGTAGCTAACAAACTGATCCAGAACCTGTCCTCTGGTCGGCCACTCGCTGTGGGCTCTCTGCATCCTTGTTGTTGATCAGTAGCTCACAAACTGATCCAGAACCTGTCCTCTGGTCGGCCACTCGCTGTGGGCTCTCTGCATCCTTGTTGTTGATCAGTAGCTCACAAACTGATCCAGAACCTGTCCTCTGGTCGGCCACTCGCTGTGGGCTCTCTGCATCCTTGTTGTTGATCAGTAGCTCACAAACTGATCCAGAACCTGTCCTCTGGTCGGCCACTCGCTGTGGGCTCTCTGCATCCTTGTTGTTGATCAGTAGCTCACAAACTGATCCAGAACCTGTCGTCTGGTCGGCCACTCGCTGTGGGCTCTCTGCATCCTTGTTGTTGATCAGTAGCTAACAAACTGATCCAGAACCTGTCCTCTGGTCGGCCACTCGCTGTGGGCTCTCTGCATCCTTGTTGTTGATCAGTAGCTCACAAACTGATCCAGAACCTGTCCTCTGGTCGGCCACTCGCTGTGGGCTCTCTGCATCCTTGTTGTTGATCAGTAGCTAACAAACTGATCCAGAACCTGTCCTCTGGTCGGCCACTCGCATCCTGTTGGGCTAGCTCTGCATCCTGTCCTTGTTGATCAGTAGCTCTTGTTGTTGATCAAACTGATCCAGAACCTGTCCTCTGGTCGGCCACTCGCTGTGGGCTCTCTGCATCCTTGTTGTTGATCAGTAGCTCACAAACTGATCCAGAACCTGTCCTCTGGTCGCTGTGGGCTCTCTGCATCCTTGTTGTTGATCAGTAGCTCACAAACTGATCCAGAACCTGTCGTCTGGTCGGCCACTCGCTGTGGGCTCTCTGCATCCTTGTTGTTGATCAGTAGCTAACAAACTGATCCAGAACCTGTCCTCTGGTCGGCCACTCGCTGTGGGCTCTCTGCATCCTTGTTGTTGATCAGTAGCTAACAAACTGATCCAGAACCTGTCCTCTGGTCGGCCACTCGCTGTGGGCTCTCTGCATCCTTGTTGTTGATCAGTGGCTAACAAACTGATCCAGAACCTGTCCTCTGGTCGGCCACTCGCTGTGGGCTCTCTGCATCCTTGTTGTTGATCAGTAGCTAACAAACTGATCCAGAACCTGTCCTCTGGTCGGCCACTCGCTGTGGGCTCTCTGCATCCTTGTTGTTGATCAGTGGCTAACAAACTGATCCAGAACCTGTCCTCTGGTCGGCCACTCGCTGTGGGCTCTCTGCATCCTTGTTGTTGATCAGTAGCTCACAAACTGATCCAGAACCTGTCGTCTGGTCGGCCACTCGCTGTGGGCTCTCTGCATCCTTGTTGTTGATCAGTAGCTAACAAACGGATCCAGAACCTGTCCTCTGGTCGGCCACTCGCTGTGGGCTCTCTGCATCCTTGTTGTTGATCAGTAGCTAACAAACTGATCCAGAACCTGTCCTCTGGTCGGCCACTCGCTGTGGGCTCTCTGCATCCTTGTTGTTGATCAGTAGCTCACAAACTGATCCAGAACCTGTCCTCTGGTCGGCCACTCGCTGTGGGCTCTCTGCATCCTTGTTGTTGATCAGTAGCTCACAAACTGATCCAGAACCTGTCCTCTGGTCGGCCACTCGCTGTGGGCTCTCTGCATCCTTGTTGTTGATCAGTAGCTAACAAACTGATCCAGAACCTGTCCTCTGGTCGGCCACTCGCTGTTGGCTCTCTGCATCCTTGTTGTTGATCAGTAGCTCACAAACTGATCCAGAACCTGTCCTCTGGTCGGCCACTCGCTGTGGGCTCTCTGCATCCTTGTTGTTGATCAGTAGCTAACAAACTGATCCAGAACCTGTCCTCTGGTCGGCCACTCGCTGTGGGCTCTCTGCATCCTTGTTGT
>NW_026290804.1:820000-837500 GCF_023373465.1 Oncorhynchus keta
CCAGACACACACACACACACACACCAGACACACACACACACACACACCAGACACACACACAGTCCCACTGGACTCTCCATTTACTTTCGCAGCGGCTGACTGCACTCTTGGAGATAAGCTTCCCTTCATGGAAACTGTCATCACAAACGGCACCCTATTCCCTACATAGTGCACTACTTATGACCAGGTCCCTGTGAGAGTGCACTATGTAGGGAAAGGGGACAATTTGAGATGCAGTCCTGGAGCTGAGCAGAACACAATGTCTCATCATGAAAACTAACTATAGACATCATTCAGCATGATAACTAACTAACTATAGACATCATTCAGCATGATAACTAACTAACTATAGACATCATTCAACATGATAACTAACTAACTATAGACATCATTCAACATGATAACTAACTAACTATAGACATCATTCAGCATGATAACTAACTAACTATAGACATCATTCAACATGATAACTAACTATAGACATCATTCAGCATGATAACTAACTATAGACATCATTCAACATGATAACTAACTATAGACATCATTCAACATGATAACTAACTATAGACATCATTCATCATGATAACTAACTATAGACATCATTCAGCATGATAACTAACTATAGACATCATTCAGCATGATAACTAACTAACTATAGACATCATTCAGCATGATAGACATCATTCAACATGATAACTAACTATAGACATCATTCAGCATGATAACTAACTATAGACATCATTCAGCATGATAACTAACTAACTATAGACATCATTCAGCATGATAACTAACTATAGACATCATTCAGCATGATAACTAACTAACTATAGACATCATTCAGCATGATAACTAACTATAGACATCATTCAGCATGATAACTAACTATAGACATCATTCAGCATGATAACTAACTAACTATAGACATCATTCAGCATGATAACTAACTAACTATAGACATCATTCAGCATGATAACTAACTATAGACATCATTCAACATGATAACTAACTAACTATAGACATCATTCAGCATGATAACTAACTATAGACATCATTCAGCATGATAACTAACTATAGACATCATTCAACATGATAACTAACTATAGACATCATTCAGCATGATAACTAACTATAGACATCATTCAGCATGATAACTAACTATAGACATCATTCAACATGATAACTAACTATAGACATCATTCAACATGATAACTAACTATAGACATCATTCAGCATGATAACTAACTATAGACATCATTCAGCATGATAACTAACTATAGACATCATTCAGCATGATAACTAACTATAGACATCATTCAGGGAATAACTAACTAACTATAGACATCATTCAGCATGATAACTAACTATAGACATCATTCAGCATGATAACTAACTATAGACATCATTCAGCATGATAACTAACTATAGACATCATTCAACATGATAACTAACTAACTATAGACATCATTCAGCATGATAACTAACTATAGACATCATTCAACATGATAACTAACTATAGACATCATTCATCATGATAACTAACTATAGACATCATTCAGCATGATAACTAACTATAGACATCATTCAGCATGATAACTAACTATAGACATCATTCAGGGAATAACTAACTAACTATAGACATCATTCAGCATGATAACTAACTATAGACATCATTCAACATGATAACTAACTATAGACATCATTCAGCATGATAACTAACTATAGACATCATTCAGCATGATAACTAACTATAGACATCATTCAACATGATAACTAACTATAGACATCATTCAGCATGATAACTAACTATAGACATCATTCAACATGATAACTAACTATAGACATCATTCAGCATGATAACTAACTATAGACATCATTCAGCATGATAACTAACTATAGACATCATTCAGGGAATAACTAACTAACTATAGACATCATTCAGCATGATAACTAACTATAGACATCATTCAACATGATAACTAACTATAGACATCATTCAGCATGATAACTAACTATAGACATCATTCAGCATGATAACTAACTATAGACATCATTCAGCATGATAACTAACTATAGACATCATTCAGGGAATAACTAACTAACTATAGACATCATTCAGCATGATAACTAACTATAGACATCATTCAACATGATAACTAACTATAGACATCATTCAGCATGATAACTAACTATAGACATCATTCATCATGATAACTAACTATAGACATCATTCAACATGATAACTAACTATAGACATCATTCAACATGATAACTAACTATAGACATCATTCAGCATGATAACTAACTATAGACATCATTCAGCATGATAACTAACTAACTATAGACATCATTCAGGGAATAACTAACTAACTATAGACATCATTCATCATGATAACTAACTATAGACATCATTCAGCATGATAACTAACTATAGACATCATTAAACATGATAACTAACTATAGACATCATTCATCATGATAACTAACTATAGACATCATTCAGCATGATAACTAACTATAGACATCATTCATCATGATAACTAACTATAGACATCATTCAACATGATAACTAACTATAGACATCATTCAACATGATAACTAACTAACTATAGACATCATTCAACATGATAACTAACTATAGACATCATTCATCATGATAACTAACTATAGACATCATTCAACATGATAACTAACTATAGACATCATTCAACATGATAACTAACTATAGACATCATTCAACATGATAACTAACTATAGACATCATTCAGCATGATAACTAACTATAGACATCATTCATCATGATAACTAACTATAGACATCATTCAACATGATAACTAACTATAGACATCATTCAGCATGATAACTAACTATAGACATCATTCATCATGATAACTAACTATAGACATCATTCAACATGATAACTAACTATAGACATCATTCAGCATGATAACTAACTATAGACATCATTCATCATGATAACTAACTATAGACATCATTCAACATGATAACTAACTATAGACATAATTCAACTATAGACATCAACATGATAACTAACTATAGACATCATTCATCATGATAACTAACTATAGACATCATTCATGCATGATAACATGATAACTAACTATAGACATCATTCAGCATGATAACTAACTATAGACATCATTCATGCATAGACATCAACATGATAACTAACTATAGACATCATTCAGCATGATAACTAACTATAGACATCATTCAACATGATAACTAACTATAGACATCATTCAGCATGATAACTACTAGAATCATTCAACATGATAACTAACTATAGACATCATTAGACATCATTAGACATCATTAACATGATAACTAACTATAGACATCATTCAACATGATAACTAACTATAGACATCATTCAACATGATAACTAACTAACTATAGACATCATTCAGCATGATAACTAACTATAGACATCATTCAACATGATAACTAACTATAGACATCATTCAACATGATAACTAACTAACTATAGACATCATTCATCATGATAACTAACTATAGACATCATTCAACATGATAACTAACTATAGACATCATTCAGCATGATAACTAACTATAGACATCATTCAACATGATAACTAACTATAGACATCATTCAGCATGATAACTAACTAACTATAGACATCATTCAACATGATAACTAACTATAGACATCATTCAACATGATAACTAACTATAGACATCATTCAGCATGATAACTAACTATAGACATCATTCAACATGATAACTAACTATAGACATCATTCAACATGATAACTAACTATAGACATCATTCAACATGATAACTAACTATAGACATCATTCAACATGATAACTAACTATAGACATCATTCAACATGATAACTAACTATAGACATCATTCAACATGATAACTTACTATAGACATCATTCAACATGATAACTAACTATAGACATCATTCAGCATGATAACTAACTATAGACATCATTCAACATGATAACTAACTAACTATAGACATCATTCAACATGATAACTAACTAACTATAGACATCATTCAGGGAATAACTAACTATAGACATCATTCAGCATGATAACTAACTATAGACATCATTCATCATGATAACTAACTATAGACATCATTCAGCATTATAACTAACTATAGACATCATTCAACATGATAACTAACTAACTATAGACATCATTCAACATGATAACTAACTAACTATAGACATCATTCAACATGATAACTAACTAACTCATTAGACATCATTCAACATGATCAACATGATAACTAACTATAGACATCATTCAACATGATAACTAACTATAGACATCATTCAGCATGATAACTAACTATAGACATCATTCAACATGATAACTAACTATAGACATCATTCATCATCATTCACATGATAACAACTAACTATAGACATCATTCAACATGATAACTAACTATAGACATCATTCAGCATGATAACTAACTATAGACATCATAGACATCATTCACATGATAACTAACTATAGACATCATTCAGCATGATAACTAACTATAGACATCATTCAACATGATAACTAACTATAGACATCATTCAGCATGATAACTAACTATAGACATCATTCAGCATGATAACTAACTATAGACATCATTCAGCATGATAACTAACTATAGACATCATTCAGCATGATAACTAACTATAGACATCATTCAACATGATAACTAACTATAGACATCATTCAGCATGATAACTAACTATAGACATCATTCAACATGATAACTAACTATAGACATCATTCAGCATGATAACTAACTATAGACATCATTCAGCATGATAACTAACTATAGACATCATTCAACATGATAACTAACTATAGACATCATTCAACATGATAACTAACTATAGACATCATTCAGCATGATAACTAACTATAGACATCATTCAACATGATAACTAACTATAGACATCATTCAGCATGATAACTAACTATAGACATCATTCAACATGATAACTAACTATAGACATCATTCAACATGATAACTAACTATAGACATCATTCAACATGATAACTAACTATAGACATCATTCAACGGGAATAACTAACTATAGACATCATTCAACATGATAACTAACTATAGACATTATTCAACATGATAACTAACTATAGACATTATTCAACATGATAACTAACTATAGACATCATTCAACATGATAACTAACTAACTATAGACATCATTCAGCATGATAACTAACTATAGACATCATTCAGCATGATAACTAACTATAGACATCATTCAACATGATAACTAACTATAGACATCATTCAACATGATAACTAACTATAGACATCATTCACATGATAACTAACATGATAACATGATAACTAACTATAGACATCATTCAGCATGATAACTAACTATAGACATCATTCAGGGAATAACTAACTATAGACATCATTCAACATGATAACTAACTAACTATAGACATCATTCATCATGATAACTAACTATAGACATCATTCAACATGATAACTAACTATAGACATCATTCAGCATGATAACTAACTATAGACATCATTCAACATGATAACTAACTATAGACATCATTCAGCATGATAACTAACTATAGACATCATTCAACATGATAACTAACTAACTATAGACATCATTCAGGGAATAACTAACTATAGACATCATTCAGGGAATAACTAACTATAGACATCATTCAACATGATAACTAACTATAGACATCATTCAACATGATAACTAACTAACTATAGACATCATTCAGCATGATAACTAACTATAGACATCATTCAACATGATAACTAACTATAGACATCATTCAACATGATAACTAACTAACTATAGACATCATTCATCATGATAACTAACTATAGACATCATTCAACATGATAACTAACTATAGACATCATTCAGCATGATAACTAACTATAGACATCATTCAACATGATAACTAACTATAGACATCATTCAGCATGATAACTAACTAACTATAGACATCATTCAGCATGATAACTAACTATAGACATCATTCAACATGATAACTAACTATAGACATCATTCAACATGATAACTAACTATAGACATCATTCAACATGATAACTAACTATAGACATCATTCAGCATGATAACTAACTATAGACATCATTCAGCATGATAACTAACTATAGACATCATTCATCATGATAATAACTATAGACATCATTAACTATAGACATCATTCAACATGATAACTAACTATAGACATCATTCAACATGATAACTAACTATAGACATCATTCAACATGATAACTAACTATAGACATCATTCAGCATGATAACTAACTATAGACATCATTCAACATGATAACTAACTATAACATCATTAGACATCATTCAACATGATAATAACTAACTATAGACATCATTCAGCATGATAACTAACTATAGACATCATTCAGCATGATAATAACTATAGACATCATTCAGCATGATAACTAACTATAGATCATTCATTCATCATAGATCTAACTATAGACATCATTCAGCATGATAACTAACTATAGACATCATTCAGCATGATAACTAACATGATAACTATAGACATCATTCAACATGATAACTAACTATAGACATCATTCAACATGATAACTAACTATAGACATCATTCAACATGATAACTAGACAATTCAGCATGATAACTATAGACATCATTCAACATGATAACTAACTATAGACATCATTCATGCATGATAACATGAACTAACTATAGACATCATTCAACATGATAACTAACTATAGACATCATTCAGCATGATAACTAACATTATAGATAACAACATTCATTCAGCATGATAATAACATTCAACATGATAACATCATTCAGCATGATAACATCATAGACATCATTCAGCATGATAACTAACTATAGACATCATTCAACATGATAACTAACTATAGACATCATTCATTCAGCATGATAACTAACTATAGACATCATTCAGCATGATAACTAACTATAGACATCATTCAACATGATAACTAACTATAGACATCATTCAGTATGATAACTAACTATAGACATCATTCAGCATGATAACTAACTATAGACATCATTCATGATAACTAACTATAGACATCATTCATCATGATAACTAACTATAGACATCATTCAACATGATAACTAACTATAGACATCATTCAACATGATAACTAACTAACTATAGACATCATTCAACATGATAACTAACTATAGACATCATTCAGCATGATAACTAACTATAGACATCATTCAGCATGATAACTAACTATAGACATCATTCAGCATGATAACTAACTATAGACATCATTCAACATGATAACTAACTATAGACATCATTCAACATGATAACTAACTATAGACATCATTCAGCATGATAACTAACTATAGACATCATTCAGCATGATAACTAACTATAGACATCATTCAACATGATAACTAACTATAGACATCATTCAACATGATAACTAACTATAGACATCATTCAACATGATAACTAACTATAGACATCATTCAGCATGATAACTAACTATAGACATCATTCAACATGATAACTAACTATAGACATCATTCAACATGATAACTAACTATAGACATCATTCAACATGATAACTAACTATAGACATCATTCAGCATGATAACTAACTATAGACATCATTCAACATGATAACTAACTATAGACATCATTCAACATGATAACTAACTATAGACATCATTCAACATGATAACTAACTATAGACATCATTCAGCATGATAACTAACTATAGACATCATTCAGCATGATAACTAACTATAGACATCATTCAACATGATAACTAACTATAGACATCATTCAGCATGATAACTAACTATAGACATCATTCAACATGATAACTAACTATAGACATCATTCAGCATGATAACTAACTATAGACATCATTCAACATGATAACTAACTATAGACATCATTCAACATGATAACTAACTATAGACATCACATGATAACTAACTATAGACATCATTCAGCATGATAACTAACTATAGACATCATTCAGCATGATAACTAACTATAGACATCATTCAGCATGATAACTAACTATAGACATCATTCAGCATGATAACTAACTATAGATCATTCATGATCAACATAGACATCAACTAACTATAGACATCATTCAACATGATAACTAACTATAGACATCATCAGACATCATTCAACATAACTAACTATAGACATCATTCAGCATGATAACTAACTATAGACATCATTCATCATGATAACTAACTATAGACATCATTCAACATGATAACTAACTATAGACATCATTCAACATGATAACTAACTATAGACATCATTCAGCATGATAACTAACTAACTATAGACATCATTCAGCATGATAACTAACTAACTATAGACATCATTCAGCATGATAACTAACTATAGACATCATTCAACATGATAACTAACTAGACATCATTCAACATGGTAACTAACTAACTATAGACATCATTCAGCATGATAACTAACTAACTATAGACATCATTCAACATGATAACTATAGACATCATTCAGCATGATAACTAACTATAGACATCATTCAGCATGATAACTAACTATAGACATCATTCAGATAACTAACATGATAACATGATAACTAACTATAGACATCATTCAGCATGATAACTAACTATAGACATCATTCAACATGATAACTAACTATAGACATCATTCAACATGATAACTAACTATAGACATCATTCATCATGATAACTAACTATAGACATCATTCAACATGATAACTAACTATAGACATCATTCATAGACATCATTCATGATAATAACATAGACATCATTCAGCATGATAACTAACTATAGACATCATTCAGCATGACATCAACATGATAACTAACTATAGACATCATTCAGCATGATAACTAACTAACTATAGACATCATTCAGCATGATAACTAACTATAGACATCATTCAGCATGATAAATAACTAACTATAGACATCATTCATCATGATAACTAACTATAGACATCATTCAGCATGATAACTAACTAACTATAGACATCATTCAACATGATAACTAACTATAGACATCATTCAGCATGATAACTAACTATAGACATCATTCAGCATGATAACTAACTATAGACATCATTCAGCATGATAACTAACTATAGACATCATTCAGCATGATAACTAACTATAGACATCATTCAACATGATAACTAACTATAGACATCATTCAGCATGATAACTAACTATAGACATCATTCAACATGATAACTAACTATAGACATCATTCAGGGAATAACTAACTATAGACATCATTCAGCATGATAACTAACTATAGACATCATTCAGGGAATAACTAACTAACTATAGACATCATTCAGCATGATAACTAACTATAGACATCATTCAGCATGATAACTAACTATAGACATCATTCAACATGATAACTAACTATAGACATCATTCAGCATGATAACTAACTATAGACATCATTCAACATGATAACTAACTATAGACATCATTCAGCATGATAACTAACTATAGACATCATTCAACATGATAACTAACTAACTATAGACATCATTCAACATGATAACTAACTATAGACATCATTCAGCATGATAACTAACTATAGACATCATTCAGCATGATAACTAACTATAGACATCATTCAACGTGATAACTAACTATAGACATCATTCAACATGATAACTAACTAACTATAGACATCATTCAGCATGATAACTAACTAACTATAGACATCATTCAACATGATAACTAACTATAGACATCATTCAGCATGATAACTAACTATAGACATCATTCAGCATGATAACTAACTAACTATAGCCATCATTCATCATGATAACTAACTATAGACATCATTCAGCATGATAACTAACTAACTATAGACATCATTCAGCATGATAACTAACTATAGACATCATTCAACATGATAACTAACTATAGACATCATTCATCATGATAACTAACTATAGACATCATTCAGCATGATAACTAACTATAGACATCATTCAACATGATAACTAACTATAGACATCATTCAGCATGATAACTAACTATAGACATCATGATCAACATGATAACATGATAACTAACATAGACATCATTCAGCATGATAACTAACTATAGACATCATTCATGATAATAACTATAACATCATTAGACATCATTCAACATGATCATAGACATCATTCAGCATGATAACTAACTATAGACATCATTCAGCATGATAACTAACTATAGACATCATTCAGCATGATAACTAACTATAGACATCATTCAACATGATAACTAACTATAGACATCATTCAGCATGATAACTAACTATAGACATCATTCAGCATGATAACTAACTATAGACATCATTCAGCATGATAACTAACTATAGACATCATTAGACATCATTCACATGATAACTAACTATAGACATCATTCAACATGATAACTAACTATAGACATCATTCAGCATGATAACTAACTATAGACATCATTCAACATGATAACTAACTATAGACACATCATTAACTAACATAGACATCAACATGATAACTAACTATAGACATCATTCAACATGATAACTAACTATAGACATCATTCAGCATGATAACTAACTATAGACATCATTCAGCAATAACTAACTATAGACATCATTCAACATGATAACTAACTATAGACATCATTCATCATGATAACTAACTATAGACATCATTCAACATGATAACTAACTATAGACATCATTCAGCATGATAACTAACTATAGACATCATTCAGCATGATAACTAACTATAGACATCATCATGAACATGATAACTAACTATAGACATCATTCATCATGATAACTAACTATAGACATCATTCATGCTAATGATATCATTCAGCATGATAACTAACTATAGACATCATTCAGCATGATAACTAACTAACTATAGACATCATTCAACATGATAACTATAACATCATTCAGACATCATTCAGCATGATAACTAACTATAGACATCATTCAGCATGATAACATTCAACATGATAACTATAGACATCATTCATCATGATAACTAACTATAGACATCATTCAGCATGATAACTAACTAACTATAGACATCATTCAGCATGATAACTAACTAACTATAGACATCATTCAACATGATAACTAACTATAGACATCATTCAGCATGATAACTAACTATAGACATCATTCAGCATGATAATTAACTAACTATAGACATCATTCAGCATGATAACTAACTATAGACATCATTCAACATGATAACTAACTATAGACATCATTCAGCATGATAACTAACTATAGACATCATTCAACATGATAACTAACTATAGACATCATTCAACATGATAACTAACTATAGACATCATTCAGCATGATAACTAACTATAGACATCATTCAACATGATAACTAACTATAGACATCATTCAGCATGATAACTAACTATAGACATCATTCAGGGAATAACTAACTATAGACATCATTCAGCATGATAACTAACTATAGACATCATTCAGCATGATAACTAACTATAGACATCATTCAGCATGATAACTAACTATAGACATCATTCATCATGATAACTAACTATAGACATCATTCAGCATGATAACTAACTATAGACATCATTCATCATGATAACTAACTATAGACATCATTCATCATGATAACTAACTATAGACATCATTCAGCATGATAACTAACTATAGACATCATTCATCATGATAACTAACTATAGACATCATTCAGCATGATAACTAACTATAGACATCATTCAACATGATAACTAACTATAGACATCATTCAGCATGATAACTAACTATAGACATCATTCATCATGATAACTAACTATAGACATCATTCAGCATGATAACTAACTATAGACATCATTCAGCATGATAACTAACTATAGACATCATTCAGCATGATAACTAACTATAGACATCATTCAGCATGATAACTAACTATAGACATCATTCAACATGATAACTAACTATAGACATCATTCAACATGATAACTAACTATAGACATCATTCATCATGATAACTAACTATAGACATCATTCAGCATGATAACTAACTATAGACATCATTCAGCATGATAACTAACTATAGACATCATTCAACATGATAACTAACTATAGACATCATTCATCATGATAACTAACTATAGACATCATTCAACATGATAACTAACTATAGACATCATTCAGCATGATAACTAACTAACTATAGACATCATTCAACATGATAACTAACTAACTATAGACATCATTCATCATGATAACTAACTATAGACATCATTCAGACATCATTGATAATAACTAACTATAGACATCATTCAGCATGATAACTAACTATAGACATCATTCAACATGATAACTAACTATAGACATCATTCAGCATGATAACTAACTATAGACATCATTCAGCATGATAACTAACTAGACATCATTCAGCATGATAACTAACTAACTATAGCCATCATTCATCATGATAACTAACTATAGACATCATTCAGCATGATAACTAACTAACTATAGACATCATTCAGCATGATAACTAACTAACTATAGACATCATTCAACATGATAACTAACTATAGACATCATTCAGCATGATAACTAACTAACTATAGACATCATTCAACATGATAACTAACTATAGACATCATTCAGCATGATAACTAACTATAGACATCATTCAGCATGATAACTAACTATAGACATCATTCAGCATGATAACTAACTATAGACATCATTCAACATGATAACTAACTATAGACATCATTCAACATGATAACTAACTATAGACATCATTCAGCATGATAACTAACTATAGACATCATTCAACATGATAACTAACTATAGACATCATTCAGCATGATAACTAACTATAGACATCATTCAGCATGATAACTAACTATAGACATCATTCAGCATGATAACTAACTATAGACATCATTCAGCATGATAACTAACTATAGACATCATTCAGCATGATAACTAACTATAGACATCATTCATCATGATAACTAACTATGGACATCATTCCGCATGATAACTAACTATAGACATCATTCAACATGATAACTAACTATAGACATCATTCAGCATGATAACTAACTATCGACATCATTCAGCATGATAACTAACTATAGACATCATTCAACATGATAACTAACTATAGACATCATTCAACATGATAACTAACTATAGACATCATTCAACATGATAACTAACTATAGACATCATTCAACATGATAACTAACTATAGACATCATTCAGCATGATAATTAACTAACTATAGACATCATTCATCATGATAACTAACTATAGACATCATTCAGCATGATAACTAACTAACTATAGACATCATTCAGCATGATAACTAACTAACTATAGACATCATTCAACATGATAACTAACTATAGACATCATTCAGCATGATAACTAACTATAGACATCATTCAGCATGATAACTAACTAACTATAGCCATCATTCATCATGATAACTAACTATAGACATCATTCAGCATGATAACTAACTAACTATAGACGTCATTCAGCATGATAACTAACTAACTATAGACATCATTCAACATGATAACTAACTATAGACATCATTCAGCATGATAACTAACTATAGACATCATTCAGCATGATAACTAACTAACTATAGACATCATTCATCATGATAACTAACTATAGACATCATTCAGCATGATAACTAACTAACTATAGACATCATTCAACATGATAACTAACTATAGACATCATTCAGCATGATAACTAACTATAGACATCATTCAGCATGATAACTAACTATAGACATCATTCAGCATGATAACTAACTATAGACATCATTCAACATGATAACTAACTATAGACATCATTCAACATGATAACTAACTATAGACATCATTCAGCATGATAACTAACTATAGACATCATTCAACATGATAACTAACTATAGACATCATTCAGCATGATAACTAACTATAGACATCATTCAGCATGATAACTAACTATAGACATCATTCAGCATGATAACTAACTATATACATCATTCAGCATGATAACTAACTATAGACATCATTCATCATGATAACTAACTATAGACATCATTCATCATGATAACTAACTATAGACATCATTCAGCATGATAACTAACTATAGACATCATTCATCATGATAACTAACTATAGACATCATTCATCATGATAACTAACTATAGACATCATTCAGCATGATAACTAACTATAGACATCATTCAGCATGATAACTAACTATAGACATCATTCAGCATGATAACTAACTATAGACATCATTCAACATGATAACTAACTATAGACATCATTCAACATGATAACTAACTATAGACATCATTCATCATGATAACTAACTATAGACATCATTCAGCATGATAACTAACTATAGACATCATTCAGGGAATAACTAACTATAGACATCATTCAACATGATAACTAACTATAGACATCATTCATCATGATAACTAACTATAGACATCATTCAACATGATAACTAACTATAGACATCATTCAGCATGATAACTAACTAACTATAGACATCATTCAGCATGATAACTAACTAACTATAGACATCATTCATCATGATAACTAACTATAGACATCATTCAGCATGATAACTAACTAACTATAGACATCATTCAGCATGATAACTAACTAACTATAGACATCATTCAACATGATAACTAACTATAGACATCATTCAGCATGATAACTAACTATAGACATCATTCAGCATGATAACTAACTAACTATAGCCATCATTCATCATGATAACTAACTATAGACATCATTCAGCATGATAACTAACTAACTATAGACATCATTCAGCATGATAACTAACTAACTATAGACATCATTCAACATGATAACTAACTATAGACATCATTCAGCATGATAACTAACTATAGACATCATTCAGCATGATAATTAACTAACTATAGACATCATTCATCATGATAACTAACTATAGACATCATTCAGCATGATAACTAACTAACTATAGACATCATTCAGCATGATAACTAACTAACTATAGACATCATTCATCATGATAACTAACTAACTATAGACATCATTCATCATGATAACTAACTATAGACATCATTCAGCATGATAACTAACTATAGACATCATTCAACATGATAACTAACTATAGACATCATTCAGCATGATAACTAACTATAGACATCATTCAGCATGATAACTAACTATAGACATCATTCAGCATGATATACCAGGGGAGATATACCAGGGGAGATATACCAGTGGAAGTCTACCAGTGGAGATATACCAGTGGAGATATACCAGGGGAGATATACCAGGGGAGATATACCAGTGGAGATATACCAAACTCCAGGGCTGGATGGAATACCAGTGAAGGTTTACCAGTGGAGAAATACCAGGGGAGATATACCAGTGGAGATATACCAAACTCCAGGGCTGGATGGTCTACCAGTGGAGACATACCAGTGGAGGTCTACCAGGGGAGATATACCAGGGGAGATATACCAGTGGAGATATACCAGTGGAGGTTTACCAGTGGAGGTTTACAAGTGGAGATATACCAGGGGAGATATACCAGTGGAAATAGACCAGTGGAGATATACCAGTGGAGATATACCAGTGGAGATATACCAGTGGAGGTTTACAAGTGGAGATATACCAGTGGAGATATACCAGTGGAGATATACCAGTGGAGATATACCAGTGGAGATATACCAGTGGAGATATACCAGGGGAGATATACCAGTGGAAATAGACCAGTGGAGATATACCAGGGGAGATATACCAGTGGAGATATACCAGTGGAGGTTTACCAGTGGAGGTTTACAAGTGGAGATATACCAGGGGAGATATACCAGTGGAAATAGACCAGTGGAGATATACCAGTGGAGATATACCAGTGGAGGTTTACCAGTGGAGGTTTACAAGTGGAGATATACCAGTGGAGATATACCAGTGGAGATATACCAGGGGAGATATACCAGTGGAGATATACCAGTGGAGGTTTACCAGTGGAGGTTTACAAGTGGAAATAGACCAGTGGAGATATACCAGTGGAGATATACCAGTGGAGATATACCAGTGGAGATATACCAGTGGAGATATACCAGTGGAGATATACCAGTGGAGATATACCAGGGGAGATATACCAGTGGAAATAGACCAGTGGAGATATACCAGTGGAGATATACCAGTGGAGATATACCAGTGGAGATATACCAGTGGAGATATACCAGTGGAGATATACCAGGGGAGATATACCAGTGGAAGTCTACCAGTGGAGATATACCAGTGGAGATATACCAGTGGAGATATACCAGTGGAGATATACCAGTGGAGGTTTACCAGTGGAGGTTTACAAGTGGAGATATACCAGTGGAGGTCTACCAGTGGAGATATACCAGTGGAGACATACCAGTGGAGATATACCAGTGGAGATATACCAGTGGAGATATACCAGTGGAGGTATACCAGTGGAGGTTTACCAGTGGAGATATACCAGTGGAGATATACCAGTGGGGAAATACCAGGGGAGATATACCAGTGGAGATATACAAGTGGAGATATACCAGGGGAGATATACCAGTGGAGATAGACCAGTGGAGATATACCAGTGGGGAAATACCAGGGGAGATATACCAGGGGAGATATACCAGTGGAGATATACCAGTGGAGATATACCAGTGGAGATCTACCAGTGGAGGTATACCAGTGGAGGTTTACCAGTGGAGGTTTACAAGTGGAGATATACCAGTGGAGATATACCAGTGGGGAAATACCAGGGGAGATATACCAGTGGAGGTATACCAGTGTAGGTTTACCAGTGGAGATATACCAGTGGAGATATACCAGTGGAGATATACCAGGGGAGATATACCAGTGGAGATATACCAGTGGGGAAATACCAGGGGAGATATACCAGTGGAGGTATACCAGTGGAGGTTTACCAGTGGAGGTATACCAGTGGAGATCTACCAGTGGGGAAATACCAGGGGAGATATACCAGTGGAGATATACAAGTGGAGATATACCAGGGGAGATATACCAGTGGAGGTCTACCAGTGGGGAAATACCAGGGGAGATATACCAGTGGAGATATACAAGTGGAGATATACCAGGGGAGATATACCAGTGGAGGTCTACCAGTGGGGAAATACCAGGGGAGATATACCAGTGGAGATATACAAGTGGAGATATACCAGGGGAGATATACCAGTGGAGATAGACCAGTGGAGATATACCAGTGGGGAAATACCAGGGGAGATATACCAGGGGAGATGTACCAGTGGAGATATACCAGTGGAGATATACCAGTGGAAGTCTACCAGTGGAGATATACCAGTGGAGGTTTACCAGTGGAGGTTTACAAGTGGAGATATACCAG